>NC_134361.1:17404255-17496755 GCF_048569485.1 Anomaloglossus baeobatrachus
ATACTAGTGTATGATAGGTCCTGGCCCCTCCTCATCCCTCTGTGTGCACTATATACAGAGTGTATGATAGGTATCGGCCTCTCCTCATCCCTCTGTGTGCACTATATACTGAGTGTATGATAGGTGCCGGCCGCTTTTCATCCCTCTGTGTGCACTATATACTAGTGTATGATAGACACTGTTGCCTCCTCATCCCTCTGTGTGCACTATATACTGAGTGTATTATATGTTCCAGCCCCATCTCATTCATCTCTGTGCATCTTACACTTGAGTGTATGATGGGTGCCGGCCGCTTTTCATCCCTCTGTATTCATTATATCCTGTAGTATAATAGGTACTGATCCCTCCTCTTTCCACTGAGTGTATGATGGGTATCAGGCCCTCCTCATACCCCTGTGTGCACTATATACAGAGTGTATGATGGGTATCAGGCCCTCCTCATCCCCCTGTGTGCACTATATACAGAGTGTATGATGGGTATCAGGCCCTCCTCATACCCCTGTGTGCACTATATACAGAGTGTATGATGGGTATCAGGCCCTCCTCATACCCCTGTGTGCACTATATACAGAGTGTATGATGGGTATCAGGCCCTCCTCATACCCCTGTGTGCACTATATACTGAGTGTATGATGGGTATCAGGCCCTCCTCATCCCTCTGTGTGCACTATATACAGAGTGTATGATGGGTATCAGGCCCTCCTCATCCCTCTGTGTGCACTATATACAGAGTGTATGATGGGTATCAGGCCCTCCTCATACCCCTGTGTGCACTATATACAGAGTGTATGATGGGTATCAGGCCCTCCTCATACCCCTGTGTGCACTATATACAGAGTGTATGATGGGTATCAGGCCCTCCTCATACCCCTGTGTGCACTATATACAGAGTGTATGATGGGTATCAGGCCCTCCTCATACCCCTGTGTGCACTATATACAGAGTGTATGATGGGTATCAGGCCCTCCTCATACCCCTGTGTGCACTATATACAGAGTGTATGATGGGTATCAGGCCCTCCTCATACCCCTGTGTGCACTATATACAGAGTGTATGATGGGTATCAGGCCCTCCTCATACCCCTGTGTGCACTATATACAGAGTGTATGATGGGTATCAGGCCCTCCTCATCCCTCTGTGTGCACTATATACAGAGTGTATGATGGGTATCAGGCCCTCCTCATCCCCCTGTGTGCACTATATACAGAGTGTATGATGGGTATCAGGCCCTCCTCATACCCCTGTGTGCACTATATACAGAGTGTATGATGGGTATCAGGCCCTCCTCATCCCTCTGTGTGCACTATATACTGAGTGTATGATGGGTATCAGGCCCTCCTCATACCCCTGTGTGCACTATATACAGAGTGTATGATGGGTATCAGGCCCTCCTCATCCCCCTGTGTGCACTATATACAGAGTGTATGATGGGTATCAGGCCCTCTTCATACCCCTGTGTGCACTATATACAGAGTGTATGATGGGTATCAGGCCCTCTTCATACCCCTGTGTGCACTATATACAGAGTGTATGATGGGTATCAGGCCCTCCTCATACCCCTGTGTGCACTATATACAGAGTGTATGATTGGTATCAGGCCCTCCTCATCCCTCTGTGTGCACTATATACAGAGTGTATGATGGGTATCAGGCCCTCCTCATACCCCTGTGTGCACTATATACAGAGTGTATGATGGGTATCAGGCCCTCCTCATCCCCCTGTGTGCACTATATACTGAGTGTATGATGGGTATCAGGCCCTCTTCATTCCTCTGTGTGCACTATATACAGAGTGTATGATAGGTACCGGCCCCTCCTCATCCCTCTGTGTGCACTATATACTGAGTGTATGATGGGTATCAGGCCCTCCTCATACCCCTGTGTGCACTATATACAGAGTGTATGATGGGTATCAGGCCCTCCTCATCCCTCTGTGTGCACTATATACTGAGTGTATGATGGGTATCAGGCCCTCTTCATTCCTCTGTGTGCACTATATACAGAGTGTATGATAGGTACCGGCCCCTCCTCATCCCTCTGTGTGCACTATATACTGAGTGTATGATGGGTATCAGGCCCTCTTCATTCCTCTGTGTGCACTATATACAGAGTGTATGATAGGTACCGGCCCCTCCTCATCCCTCTGTGTGCACTATATACAGAGTGTATGATGGGTATCAGGCCCTCCTCATACCCCTGTGTGCACTATATACAGAGTGTATGATAGGTACCGGCCCCTCCTCATCCCTCTGTGTGCACTATATACAGAGTGTATGATGGGTATCAGGCCCTCCTCATACCCCTGTGTGCACTATATACAGAGTGTATGATGGGTATCAGGCCCTCCTCATACCCCTGTGTGCACTATATACAGAGTGTATGATGGGTATCAGGCCCTCCTCATCCCTCTGTGTGCACTATATACAGAGTGTATGATGGGTATCAGGCCCTCCTCATCCCTCTGTGTGCACTATATACAGAGTGTATGATGGGTATCAGGCCCTCCTCATACCCCTGTGTGCACTATATACAGAGTGTATGATAGGTACCGGCCCCTCCTCATACCCCTGTGTGCACTATATACAGAGTGTATGATGGGTATCAGGCCCTCCTCATCCCCCTGTGTGCACTATATATAGAGTGTATGATAGGTACCGGCTCCTCCTCATCCCTCTGTGAGCACTATATACAGAGTGTATGATGGGTATCAGGCCCTCCTCATACCCCTGTGTGCACTATATACTGAGTTTTTGATGGGTATCAGGCCCTCCTCATCCCTCTGTGTGCACTATATACAGAGTGTATGATGGGTATCAGGCCCTCCTCATCCCTCTGTGTGCACTATATACAGAGTGTATGATGGGTATCAGGCCCTCCTCATACCCCTGTGTGCACTATATACAGAGTGTATGATGGGTATCAGGCCCTCCTCATACCCCTGTGTGCACTATATACAGAGTGTATGATGGGTATCAGGCCCTCCTCATCCCCCTGTGTGCACTATATACAGAGTGTATGATGGGTATCAGGCCCTCCTCATACCCCTGTGTGCACTATATACAGAGTGTATGATGGGTATCAGGCCCTCCTCATACCCGTGTGTGCACTATATACAGAGTGTATGATGGGTATCAGGCCCTCCTCATACCCCTGTGTGCACTATATATAGAGTGTATGATAGGTACCGGCTCCTCCTCATCCCTCTGTGTGCACTATATACAGAGTGTATGATGGGTATCAGGCCCTCCTCATACCCCTGTGTGCACTATATACAGAGTGTATGATGGGTATCAGGCCCTCCTCATACCCCTGTGTGCACTATATACAGAGTGTATGATGGGTATCAGGCCCTCCTCATCCCCCTGTGTGCACTATATACAGAGTGTATGATGGGTATCAGGCCCTCCTCATACCCCTGTGTGCACTATATACAGAGTGTATGATGGGTATCAGGCCCTCCTCATACCCCTGTGTGCACTATATACAGAGTGTATGATGGGTATCAGGCCCTCCTCATACCTCTGTGTGCACTATATACAGAGTGTATGATGGGTATCAGGCCCTCCTCATCCCTCTGTGTGCACTATATACTGAGTGTATGATGGGTATCAGGCCCTCTTCATTCCTCTGTGTGCACTATATACAGAGTGTATGATAGGTACCGGCCCCTCCTCATACCCCTGTGTGCACTATATACAGAGTGTATGATGGGTATCAGGCCCTCCTCATACCCCTGTGTGCACTATATACAGAGTGTATGATGGGTATCAGGCCCTCCTCATTCCTCTGTGTGCACTATATACAGAGTGTATGATGGGTATCAGGCCCTCCTCATACCCCTGTGTGCACTATATACAGAGTGTATGATGGGTATCAGGCCCTCCTCATCCCCCTGTGTGCACTATATACAGAGTGTATGATGGGTATCAGGCCCTCCTCATACCCCTGTGTGCACTATATACAGAGTGTATGATGGGTATCAGGCCCTCCTCATCCCCCTGTGTGCACTATATACAGAGTGTATGATGGGTATCAGGCCCTCCTCATACCCCTGTGTGCACTATATACAGAGTGTATGATGGGTATCAGGCCCTCCTCATCCCCCTGTGTGCACTATATACAGAGTGTATGATGGGTATCAGGCCCTCCTCATACCCCTGTGTGCACTATATACAGAGTGTATGATGGGTATCAGGCCCTCCTCATACCCCTGTGTGCACTATATACAGAGTGTATGATGGGTATCAGGCCCTCCTCATCCCCCTGTGTGCACTATATACAGAGTGTATGAGGGGTATCAGGCCCTCCTCATCCTCTGTGTGCACTATATACAGAGTGTATGATGGGTATCAGGCCCTCCTCATACCCCTGTGTGCACTATATACAGAGTGTATGATGGGTATCAGGCCCTCCTCATACCCCTGTGTGCACTATATACAGAGTGTATGATGGGTATCAGGCCCTCCTCATACCCCTGTGTGCACTATATACAGAGTGTATGATTGGTATCAGGCCCTCCTCATCCCTCTGTGTGCACTATATACAGAGTGTATGATGGGTATCAGGCCCTCCTCATACCCCTGTGTGCACTATATACTGAGTGTATGATGGGTATCAGGCCCTCCTCATACCCCTGTGTGCACTATATACAGAGTGTATGATGGGTATCAGGCCCTCCTCATACCCCTGTGTGCACTATATACAGAGTGTATGATGGGTATCAGGCCCTCCTCATACCCCTGTGTGCACTATATACAAAGTGTATGATGGGTATCAGGCCCTCCTCATCCCTCTGTGTGCACTATATACAGAGTGTATGATGGGTATCAGGCCCTCCTCATCCCTCTGTGTGCACTATATACTGAGTTTTTGATGGGTATCAGGCCCTCCTCATACCCCTGTGTGCACTATATACAGAGTGTATGATGGGTATCAGGCCCTCCTCATCCCTCTGTGTGCACTATATACAGAGTGTATGATGGGTATCAGGCCCTCCTCATACCCCTGTGTGCACTATATACAGAGTGTATGATAGGTATCAGGCCCTCCTCATCCCTCTGTGTGCACTATATACAGAGTGTATGATGGGTATCAGGCCCTCCTCATCCCCCTGTGTGCACTATATACAGAGTGTATGATGGGTATCAGGCCCTCCTCATACCCCTGTGTGCACTATATACAGAGTGTATGATGGGTATCAGGCCCTCCTCATCCCTCTGTGTGCACTATATACAGAGTGTATGATGGGTATCAGGCCCTCCTCATCCCTCTGTGTGCACTATATATAGAGTGTATGATGGGTATCAGGCCCTCCTCATACCCCTGTGATAAGCAGGGGACCCATGTTCTTGCTTGTTCTCCTGATGTCTGATGCTGTTTTCTAGACATATCCTTTGGAAGTGACGAAGCTGGTGTACTGCTCGCGGACCGTCCCAGAGATAGAGAAGGTGAGGTCCGGCGGTGGCCGCCATCCCTGGGCAGCATTGGTCATGTTACTCATGACATGGTCACTATTCGCAGGTGGTGGAGGAGCTGCGGAAGCTGACGGACTACATACAGGCTCAGACTGGGGAGAAGCTGAACTTCTTGGCCTTGGCTCTGAGCTCCAGACGTAATTTGTGTGTGAACCCGGAGGTGGGTGCGCGCTCCTGGCTCCTCCGGCCGCGCTTTCTCCTCGTTATTCCAGTTTTTTGTCTTTATAGGTAAGCGCTCTCCGATTTGGCAAAGAGATTGACGGGAGATGCCACAGCCTCACGGCTTCCTTTGTGAGGGCTCAGAGGCAGCGAGACCCCAGCGTCCCCTCTTGTCGCTTCTATGAGGTAAGATGGATGAGCCCGGGGTCCGGTTTGGCTGGAGATACAGTCCCGTCTTCTCGTGCAGCATATTTTCTCTTTTTTGCTCGCAGGAGTTTGATGCGATCGGCAGGGAGTCTCCCCTTCCTCCCGGGATTTACAATCTTGATGACCTCCGGACGCTGGGGAGGCAGCGCGGGTGGTGTCCATACTACCTGGCTCGTCATGCTGTGAGTATGTGCAGTTTTGGACCTGTGCAGCCCCCTCCGGACCACCTCCGCTCATCCTCTCTGTCTCCCCTCAGTTGGCTCAGTGTAATGTCATCGTATACAGTTATCATTACCTTCTGGACCCCAAAATCGCCGATCAGGTGTCCCGGGAACTGGCGAAGAAATCTGTAGTTGTTTTTGATGAGGCGCATAACATCGGTGAGTCGCCTCTTTTTGTTTATTCGCCTCATTGTGACCCTCATTAAACTTTCCTGCCTCCTCCATAGATAATGTCTGCATTGACTCCATGAGCGTCACCATCACACGCCGAACACTGGAGCGCTGCCAGAGCAACATCGACACCCTGAACACCGCCATCCAAAAGTGAGCGAGCGGGGGACACAACGGGGGAGTAAATGGTGTAATGTGGGAGGGGATGGGGGCGGCTGGTTATAGCAGGGTTAATGGAGCAGGCGATGAAGATAATGGGGATCGCTCAGGGGTCTCTGAGTCGCTGCTTCATTGTCAGGATTAAAGAAACTGATGAACAGAAACTGAAGCAAGAATACGCTCGGTTGGTGGAGGGTCTCCGCGAGGCCACGGTTGCCCGTGAGACGGATGTTTACCTGGCGAATCCTGTGCTACCGGATGAGATCCTGCAAGGTGAGTTGGGCGGGGGGGTCCACCGCCTTTATACGGTGACCACCGCCTGTATACGGTGACCACCACCTGTATACGGTGACCACCGCCTGTATACGGTGACCACCGCCTGTATATGGTGACCACTGCCTGTATAGGATGACCACTGCCTGTATACGCTGACTACTGCCTGTATACTGTGACTACGGCCTGTATACGGTGACCGCCGCCTGTATACGGTGACCGCCGCCTGTATACGGTGACCGCCGCTTGTATGCAGTGACCACCGCCTGTATACGGTGACCGCCCCCTGTATGCGGTGACCGCCGCCTGTATACGGTGACCGCCGCCTGTATACGGTGACCGCCGCCTGTATACGGTGACCGCCGCCTGTATACGGTGACCACTGCCTGTATACGGTGACCACTGCCTGTATACGGTGACCGCCGCCTGTATACGGTGACCACTGCCTGTATACGGTGACCACTGCCTGTATACGGTGACTACTGCCTGTATACGGTGACCACTGCTTGTATACGGTGACATGCACAATGCTATCGTAGCCTCAAGTTCCTGTAAACTTATAGCCACAACGTGAGACCAGTATGGAATCCCGTAACCCCAAGGTCACCCTCATTTCTCTGGCAGAGGCCGTCCCCGGCTGTATCCGCAATGCCCTGCACTTCCTGGGCTTCCTGCGACGTCTAATTGGCTATGTCAAGTCTCGTCTGCGTTCAGGGCATGTGACCCAGGAGGGCCCGGCCGCCTTTTTGCGAGACCTTTATGAGAAGGTTTGCATAGAGCGGAAGCCGATGAGGTGAGTGGGTCAGTTGTATCAGGAATGATGTGTCAGTCTGTTCCTCCCGTCCTCTGTCTCTCCCCCCTCCCCCCGATGTGGTTCCCCATCCTCCTTCCTGTAATGAGCGCTGCCTCTGATGCTGTAGGTTCTGTGCGGAGCGGCTGCGCTCGCTCACACGGACGCTGGAGATTGCAGACATCACGGACCTGTCTCCTCTCATCCTCATCACTAACTTTGCCACGCTCGTCAGCACATACACTAAAGGTGAGAGTCCGGGTGCCGTCCCGTCCTCCGAGATTTGCCTCGTCTCTGCTCCTCACATTTGGACCTTTGTCCCTCAGGTTTCATGATCATCATTGAGCCATTTGAAGACCGGACGCCAACGATCAGTAACCCGGTGTTGCACTTCAGGTGACCCCAGTCTATAGACTCCAGCTGGTGGGGGGTGGGCAGTTGTGAGGATCCGCGGGCACCGGTGGGCTGCGGGGGCTGTTGTATGTCCTATGGCTGCTCCTCTTCCCTGATCCTTAGGTGTTAGGTTCTTCTATTTGGCCCGGAGCCCCCGTGGTTGCGTCTCACACGTGTTTTCTTCTCCTCTGCAGCTGCCTGGACTCGTCGCTCGCTATAAAGCCAGTGTTCCAGAGGTTTCAGTCCGTCGTCATCACATCTGGGGTACGAGGCGCTCACGTACCTTGCGTTGTTGCGCACCCCAACACACGTCTCCTCACCTGTAACTCCTGTCTCCCTCCCACAGACCCTCTCCCCACTGGACATCTACCCTAAAATTCTGGACTTCCGGCCTGTAACCATGGCAACGTTCACTATGACACTGGCCCGGGTCTGCCTGTGTCCGATGGTAATAAGCATGCGTGACATGGTCCGAGGAGAGGGGCACCGCCAGGAAGGATGGTAACCATGGCAACCAGACCATAATGTCACCATCTGTACGATCTCCGCAGGTTGTCGCCCGAGGAAACGACCAAGTCTCGATGAGCTCCAAGTTTGAGACGAGGGAGGATCTGGGTAAGAGATTGTGTCCTGTGTCTCCATGGTCGCGATGCGTCATATGACTGACCTCTGACCCCACAGCCGTCATGAGGAATTATGGGAATCTTCTCCTGGAGATGTCCGCTGTGGTCCCTGATGGGATAGTGGGATTTTTCACCAGTTACCAGTATATGGAGAACATTGTGGCTTCGTGGTACGAGCAGGTGGGTTACTCCTAATGTGCGGGGTCAGTAGATGCCCCCCAGGGTCAGCGAGAGCCGCTAACCATTACTATCATCCATTGTGTCCCACCAGGGAATCCTGGAGAACATCCAGAGGAACAAGCTGATCTTCATAGAGACCCAGGATGGGGCCGAGACCAGTGTGGCCCTGGAGAAGTATCAGGAGGTGAGGTCAGGGACGGGGCCCGAGGCTCCAAAGGGGTCCGGCGTCTCACCTTCAGTTATAATTTCAGGCCTGTGAGAACGGACGTGGAGCCATCTTACTGTCTGTCGCTCGGGGAAAAGTGTCTGAAGGAATCGATTTCGGTGAGTAGCGGATAGGTGTCATGTGACCGCGGCCTCTGTATTATGTCACATGACCGTGGCCTCTGTACGTCACCGTGGTCTCTGTATTACGTCGCGTGACTATGGCCTCTGTATTACGACATGTGACCGTGGCCTCTGTATTGTGTCACGTGACTGTGGCCTCTGTATTACATCATGTGACCCTGCGTCTGCTCCTCCCCCACAGTCCACCATTACGGCCGAGCTGTGATCATGTTCGGGGTCCCGTACGTCTACACCCAGAGCCGGATCCTGAAGGTGCGTGCTCGGACCCTGTGGCTGATTGCATCTTCTCCTCGCGCAGTATGACGTCTGGTCTTCTCCTCGCGCAGTGTGACGTCTGGTCTTCTCCTCGCGCAGTGTGACGTCTGGTCTTCTCCTCGCGCAGTGTGACGTCTCGTCTTCTCCTCGCGCAGTGTGACGTCTCGTCTCCTCCTCGCGCAGTGTGACGTCTCGTCTTTTCCTCACGCAGTGTGACGTCTTGTCTCCTCCTCGCGCAGAGTGACGTCTCGTCTCCTCCTCGCGCAGTGTGACGTCTTGTCTCCTCCTCGCGCAGTGTGACGTTTTGTCTTTTCCTCGCGCAGTGTGACGTCTTGTCTTTTCCTCGCGCAGTGTGACGTCTTGTCTTTTCCTCGCGCAGTGTGACATCTCGTCTTTTCCTCGCGCAGTGTGACGTCTCGTCTTTTCCTAGCGCAGTGTGACGTCTCGTCTTCTCCTCGCGCAGTGTGACGTCTCGTCTCCTCCTCGCGCAGTGTGACGTCTTGTCTCCTCCTCGCGCAGTGTGATGTCTTGTCTCCTCCTCGCGCAGTGTGACGTCTTGTCTCCTCCTCGCGCAGTGTGACGTATCGTCTTTTCCTCGCGCAGTGTGACGTCTCGTCTTTTCCTCGCGCAGTGTGACGTCTCGTCTTTTCCTCACGCAGTGTGACGTCTCGTCTTTTCCTCGCGCAGTGTGACGTCTCGTCTTTTCCTCGCGCAGTGTGACGTCTTGTCTCCTCCTCGCGCAGTGTGACGTCTTGTCTCCTCCTCGCGCAGTGTGACGTCTTGTCTCCTCCTCGCGCAGTGTGACGTCTCGTCTTTTCCTCGCGCAGTGTGACGTCTCGTCTTTTCCTCGCGCAGTGTGACGTCTCGTCTTTTCCTCGCGCAGTGTGACGTCTCGTCTTTTCCTCGCGCAGTGTGACGTCTCGTCTTTTCCTCGCGCAGTGTGACGTCTTGTCTCCTCCTCGCGCAGTGTGACGTCTGGTCTCCTCCTCGCGCAGTGTGACGTCTTGTCTCCTCCTCGCGCAGTGTGACGTCTCGTCTTTTCCTCGCGCAGTGTGACGTCTCGTCTTTTCCTCGCGCAGTGTGACGTCTCGTCTTTTCCTCGCGCAGTGTGACGTCTCGTCTTTTCCTCGCGCAGTGTGACGTCTCGTCTTTTCCTCGCGCAGTGTGACGTCTCGTCTCCTCCTCGCGCAGTGTGACGTTTTGTCTTTTCCTCGCGCAGTGTGACGTCTTGTCTTTTCCTCGCGCAGTGTGACGTCTTGTCTTTTCCTCGCGCAGTGTGACGTCTCGTCTTTTCCTCGCGCAGTGTGACGTCTCGTCTTTTCCTAGCGCAGTGTGACGTCTCGTCTTCTCCTCGCGCAGTGTGACGTCTCGTCTCCTCCTCGCGCAGTGTGACGTCTTGTCTCCTCCTCGCGCAGTGTGATGTCTTGTCTCCTCCTCGCGCAGTGTGACGTCTTGTCTCCTCCTCGCGCAGTGTGACGTATCGTCTTTTCCTCGCGCAGTGTGACGTCTCGTCTTTTCCTCGCGCAGTGTGACGTCTCGTCTTTTCCTCACGCAGTGTGACGTCTCGTCTTTTCCTCGCGCAGTGTGACGTCTCGTCTTTTCCTCGCGCAGTGTGACGTCTTGTCTCCTCCTCGCGCAGTGTGACGTCTTGTCTCCTCCTCGCGCAGTGTGACGTCTTGTCTCCTCCTCGCGCAGTGTGACGTCTCGTCTTTTCCTCGCGCAGTGTGACGTCTCGTCTTTTCCTCGCGCAGTGTGACGTCTCGTCTTTTCCTCGCGCAGTGTGACGTCTCGTCTTTTCCTCGCGCAGTGTGACGTCTCGTCTTTTCCTCGCGCAGTGTGACGTCTTGTCTCCTCCTCGCGCAGTGTGACGTCTGGTCTCCTCCTCGCGCAGTGTGACGTCTTGTCTCCTCCTCGCGCAGTGTGACGTCTCGTCTTTTCCTCGCGCAGTGTGACGTCTCGTCTTTTCCTTGCGCAGTGTGACGTCTTGTCTCCTCCTCGCGCAGTGTGACGTCTTGTCTCCTCCTCGCGCAGTGTGACGTCTCGTCTTCTCCTCGCGCAGTGTGACGTCTTGTCTCCTCCTCGCGCAGTGTGACGTCTTGTCTCCTCCTCCAGGCTCGCCTCCAGTTCCTGCGAGATCAGTTCCACCTGCGCGAGAATGATTTCCTGACGTTTGATGCAATGAGACACGCGGCGCAGTGCGTCGGCCGAGCCATCCGCGGGAAGACGGACTACGGGATCATGCTGTTTGCTGATAAGGTAATGTGACCCCTCCGGCTGTTCATGGATCTGTTATTCCTAATGTGGCCTAATCTGCATGGAGTTGGGGTCCTGCAAGACAAATCATTAATCCCGACGCAGTATAAACGGCATCGCCAATGGTTTTCTTTATCCCGGCCACACTAAGCAATGGCATGTTATGTGGCTGCTGACAGGATGACTCCGCCCATGTGTACATGTAATATAGCTGCTGACAGAATAACTCCGCCCATGTGTACATGTAATATAGCTGCTGACAGGATGACTCCGCCCATGTGTACATGTAATATAGCTGCTGACAGAATAACTCCGCCCATGTGTACATGTAATATAGCTGCTGACAGGATAACTCCGCCCATGTGTACATGTAATATAGCTGCTGGCAGTATGGCTCCGCCCATGTGTACATGTAATATAGCTGCTGGCAGTATGGCTCTGCCCATGTGTACATGTAATATAGCTGCTGACAGGATGGCTCCGCCCATGTGTACATGTAATATAGCTGCTGGCAGTATGGCTCTGCCCATGTGTACATGTAATATAGCTGCTGACAGGATGGCTCCGCCCATGTGTACATGTAATATAGCTGCTGGCAGTATGGCTCTGCCCATGTGTACATGTAATATAGCTGCTGACAGGATGGCTCTGCCCATGTGTACATGTAATATAGCTGCTGACAGGATGGCTTTGCCCATGTGTACATGTAATATAGCTGCTGACAGGATAACTCCGCCCATGTGTACATGTAATATAGCTGCTGGCAGTATGGCTCCGCCCATGTGTACATGTAATATAGCTGCTGACAGAATAACTCCGCCCATGTGTACATGTAATATAGCTGCTGACAGGATAACTCCGCCCATGTGTACATGTAATATAGCTGCTGGCAGTATGGCTCTGCCCATGTGTACATGTAATATAGCTGCTGGCAGTATGGCTCTGCCCATGTGTACATGTAATATAGCTGCTGACAGGATGGCTCCGCCCATGTGTACATGTAATATAGCTGCTGGCAGTATGGCTCTGCCCATGTGTACATGTAATATAGCTGCTGACAGGATGGCTCCGCCCATGTGTACATGTAATATAGCTGCTGGCAGTATGGCTCTGCCCATGTGTACATGTAATATAGCTGCTGACAGGATAACTCCGCCCATGTGTACATGTAATATAGCTGCTGGCAGTATGGCTCCGCCCATGTGTACATGTAATATAGCTGCTGGCAGTATGGCTCTGCCCATGTGTACATGTAATATAGCTGCTGACAGGATGGCTCCGCCCATGTGTACATGTAATATAGCTGCTGGCAGTATGGCTCTGCCCATGTGTACATGTAATATAGCTGCTGGCAGTATGGCTCTGCCCATGTGTACATGTAATATAGCTGCTGACAGGATAACTCCGCCCATGTGTACATGTAATATAGCTGCTGACAGGATGGCTCTGCCCATGTGTACATGTAATATAGCTGCTGACAGAATAACTCCGCCCATGTGTACATGTAATATAGCTGCTGGCAGTATGGCTCTGCCCATGTGTACATGTAATATAGCTGCTGACAGAATAACTCCGCCCATGTGTACATGTAATATAGCTGCTGACAGGATAACTCCGCCCATGTGTACATGTAATATAGCTGCTGGCAGTATGGCTCTGCCCATGTGTACATGTAATATAGCTGCTGGCAGTATGGCTCTGCCCATGTGTACATGTAATATAGCTGCTGGCAGTATGGCTCTGCCCATGTGTACATGTAATATAGCTGCTGACAGGATAACTCCGCCCATGTGTACATGTAACATAGCTGCTGGCAGTATGGCTCTGCCCATGTGTACATGTAATATAGCTGCTGGCAGTATGGCTCTGCCCATGTGTACATGTAATATAGCTGCTGGCAGTATGGCTCTGCCCATGTGTACATGTAATATAGCTGCTGGCAGTATGGCTCCGCCCATGTGTATATGTGATGATCTGTGTCTCCCTCACAGAGATACGCACGCTCCGATAAGAAGGGAAAACTTCCTCTGTGGATTCAGGAACATCTGACAGACGCCAACCTGAACCTGACGGTGGACGAGTGCATTCACCTCTCCCGACACTTCCTGAGGGAAATGGCGCAGCCTTTCCGCAGGGCGAGTTATTTATTTTAAACCTTCTACAGAGGCGATAGAGGACATTATGTGTTATGCATTTGATACTGACCTTTGTCTCTGCCCGTGTCCTCCGTCTCTGCTCGTGTCCTCCGTCTCTGCTCGTGTCCTCCGTCTCTGCTCGTGTCCTCTGTCTCTGCTCGTGTCCTCTGTCTCTGCTCGTGTCCTCTGTCTCTGCTCGTGTCCTCTGTCTCTGCTCGTGTCCTCTGTCTCTGCTCGTGTCCTCTGTCTCTGCTCGTGTCCTCTGTCTCTGCTCGTGTCCTCTGTCTCTGCTCGTGTCCTCTGTCTCTGCTCGTGTCCTCTGTCTCTGCTCGTGTCCTCTGTCTCTGCTCGTGTCCTCTGTCTCTGCTCGTGTCCTCTGTCTCTGCTCGTGTCCTCTGTCTCTGCTCGTGTCCTCTGTCTCTGCTCGTGTCCTCTGTCTCTGCTCGTGTCCTCTGTCTCTGCTAATGTCATTGCTCTCTGCTCATTTCCTCGCTCACTGCTAATGTCCTCAGTCTCTGCTCATGTCCTCGGTCTCTGCTCATGTCCTCTGCTCATGTCCTCTGCTCATGTCCTTGCTCTCTGCTCATGTTCTCGCTCTCTGCTTATGTCCTCTGCTCATGTCCTCTGTCTCTGCTCATGTCCTCGCTCACTGCTAATGTCCTCGCTCACTGCTAATGTCCTCTGTCTCTGCTCACGTCCTCGCTCTCTGCTCACGTCCTCGCTCTCTGCTCACGTCCTCGCTCTCTGCTCGTGTCCTCGCTCTCTGCTCGTGTCCTCGCTCTCTGCTCGTGTCCTCGCTCTCTGCTCGTGTCCTCGCTCTCTGCTCGTGTCCTCTGTCTCTGCTCGTGTCCTCGCTCACTGCTAATGTCCTCGCTCACTGCTAATGTCCTCGCTCTCTGCTCATCTCCTCTGCTCATGTTCTCTCGCTCTTCTGTAGGAGGACCAGCTTGGTTTGTCTCTGTTGACGTTGGAACAGCTGCAGTCGGAGGAGATGCTTCAGAAGATCCAGGAGATCGCTCATCAGGTGTGACCTCCGGAGACGTGAGCTGGATGTGTGAGGGACCTCGACTGCCGGATGAGACCCCAGGTCATCCTCCAGTCCTGACTTGTGTCCAGGACGTGACCTGTGGATAGTGGTGCCTGTGGTGGTGGCCTCTGTGGTGGCTCTTGTAGTGTCCTCTGTGGTGGCCTCTGCGGTGGACTTCGTGGTGGTTTCTGTATAAGTTTTTACATATAGAATAAATTGCTCCATTTTTCACCAGTGCTGTACTGGTCATTACTGGGCTGCTGTCATTGGCGCAGTGTGTGACTGATCGCGTGCACCCCAGGATTGAGGACGTCTCCCCCTTCGCTCCCGCTCTACACATTTCTGTCTCTTGCCCCGGTGATATTTTCAGGTTAGGTATCAGTGACTGTCACAAACCACCGGGGGGGGTCACTCAGAAATCCCCCGCGCTGGCTACCAGTACGTCACAATCGGGGGGTAACAAGTGGGGGTCACCCCTCCTTTATACCTCCCGACCGACAGACAGAGCACGTGACGCGCTCTCTAGCGCCCCTCTTATAGTCAGGCCAATTATGGAATTGCCCGACAATAAGCAAGGAGGCCGCTATACTACTTATGCCGATTATTGAAGGGTCCCCGGTGAGAGTAGGGTATATATTCCCCCGACCTCCGCGGGCGGAATATATAAAACCTCCCTGAATCTCACTGGCCTCCCCACAATAATCCTTGGCACAACTCGCTGCCACCAACCGCTTCACGGTAACTATTAGCCGAACACACAGACGTGGGATTCAAGATCGAGATAACAGAACAGCCCAAGATTAATTATATAATTTAATCAGCCTAAAGCACACTAGAAACTACAATATATACAATAGGGAATCTACAGAATATACATAGGTCAGAGTACAGTTACAGATAAAGCATGTTTTACAAACAGGTATGCAATTCAATCAGTTACCTTGTGCGTCTGGCCACAGGGGGGCGCTGTAGACCAGGTTTCCAGGAACTCCCACAGATGTTTCCTACACGTGCCCCCAGCGAAAGAACACTGGAAAATGGCCAAAGTAGGGTTATCAACCTGGGCACATCCAGGTCCCCTCCTACCTTAGTGACCTCAGAGGGAGCACTGCTCCACCCCTGGCTTGAGTTATGGACAATCCACAACATGGAATATGGGCCATAACTTTGCCTGGGAGCGTCGTAGGCGGACGCCAATGCTCTCATTGTGACAGTTATGAATTTAGCTACAGAACGAGGGGACTCATGACCTGTCTGCCAGTTCCCCATTGGCTGATATCACGCCTGGGGCATTTCCCAATGTCCTGCTCCCATAAAAAGGGTGTGCCGGCATCGTCCGCATGCGGAGACACCATTTTTATGGTTGCCATATTTATCGGAAATATGGCTTGCGAGATATGAACCATTTTTTACTGGAGTCGTTCTGTCTGGCTATTTCCATAGCCTTGCTAACTAGCTAGCAGCTCCTACTACAGGGTGACGGCAGGGAGTCATCCTGTGTCCATTGTTCCCACACCACCTCATCTCCATATCACAGGACATGGCCATGGAGGTGTAAGTGGAACACTGAGAACAAGAAGGGAGGGGGCACTGCCAGGGAGTGATGAGGGATTATGACTGGAGTCATAATTCATCTTCATATCCCGGGATTTGCCTCACAGTCACGCCCATGGGAGTCGACCAACATCTTAAGCATCTGCTTTAAGGTGCCATTGAACCGCTCGCACAGGCCATTAGTCTGTGGATGGCACGGGCTGGCCACCAGATGTCGCACCTGGACTTGCTTACAGAGGGCCTCCATCAGCTGGGACATGAATTGGGTCCCCCGGTCAGTGAGCATTTCCTGGGGAAAACCCACTCGGGAGAAAATCTCCAGCAATGCGGTGGCCACCTTGTCAGCCCGAATGGACGACAAGGCCACTGCTTCTGGGTACCGGGTGGCATAGTCCACTACCGTCAGTAGGAAGCGTTTCCCGGAGCTGCTGGGGATGGCCAGCGGGCCGACCAGATCCACAGCCACCCTCCTGAAAGGCTCATCGATGATTGGCAGAGATACTAGTGGGGCTTTGGGGCGTGGCCCCGCCTTCCCCACTCTCTGACAGGTTTCACACGAACGGCAGTAGGCAGCCACATCGGCCCCCATTTTTGGCCAGTAGAAATGCTGGTTTAACCTGGCCTTGGTCTTAGCGATCCCTAGGTGTCCGGCCATCGGAATCTCATGTGCGATCCGCAACAACTCCGTCCGGAACGGATAGGGTACCACCAACTGTCGGTCCCTGGGCCACGCCTCCGGTGAACCCTGCTGGACCGTGGCCCGGTACAGCCGTCCTTGGTCCCAGACCACTCGCTCCGGGTCCGAGTCCGAGGGAGGCTGTGCCGCCTGCTCCTTAAGAGCTTTCAGGCTGTCGTCAGCTTCTAACGCTGCCTGAAACCCCTGACTAGATGTGGCCAGAATCGACGAGACTGTCACATCTTCGGTCAGTACCCCGGGACCTGTGTCCCGGCCTCCACCTGACTCGGCTGCCACTTGGTCAGAAGGGGAAGAGCTATCGGACCTCCGGGAGGCCCCTTGGCTTCCAGCACTCCCACTGCGGGTGACAGCGGCCACAGCCGCTGCGACCGTGGGTCGTGCCTGCTCCTCCTCCATTCCTGACCAAGTCGCCGGTTCAGGCAGACCTACCTGGCTTCCTGACACCCCGGTTGTGGGGGAACCATGCACCGAGATCTTACCTGGGAGCACTTCCGCTCCTGGACCGGCCCCAATCTCACCTGCCTGTTCCCCTCCTGCAGCAACAGAACCCCGCTGTGAAATCTCTGGGGACCCCACATTTGCTGTGGTAGCCCCCACCCCACACACTGGTCCTCCCCCTGCAGCACCCTGCTCTCTGCTTATCCCTGCAGAGGGCAACAGATCCCAGCTCACAGGCTGATTACTTGTAGAGGCATTGTCACACCTTTCTCTGACCCCCTCCCCTGTCACAGCTGCAGCTGTGTGTGTGTCTATGGCGTCTATGCAAGCAGAAATATCAGAGTTCACTCCCTCCTCCCTTACATCATTCATAGATAACACATTAACATTGTCCGGAGGCATGTCAGTACTGGCTGAAGGTTCAGCCCTTGGTTGGGGCCCAAACTGGGAGGTTATCTGCCCCAAATCTGTCCCAAGTAGCACGTTTGCGGGGATCCGATCAGTTACCCCCACCTCCCTCACCCCTCGCCCTGCGCCCCAGTCCACATAAATGTCAGCAACAGGCAGCGCCGGGTCAATGCCTCCAATCCCGGAGACAGCGAGGGTTTTTCCAGGGATCAAGTCTTGGGGGGACACCATCTCAGGCCGCACCAGAGTCACCTCCGAGGCGCTGTCTCGCAGTCCTATGGTCACAGACCGGCCGACGGTGACAGGTTGGAAGCTGTCCAGGGACCTACCACCACCCCCACCCACACAATACACCTTGGGCGGCCCTTGGGACGGGGACGGAGCCGGGGCCTTGGGACGCTGAGGGCACATGGCCTTGAAGTGTCCAGGTAGGTTGCACTGGTGGCACCGTCTTGGTTCTGCCACGGGCCTGGAGAGGGGAGTTGAGGGGGACACCCCCTGCAGTCTAGGGGCAGGTGGGGCAGTCGCAGAATTCATCTTACCCCCTCTCCAGGTGCTGCTGGTGGCTGCTCTCCTGGCTTCAGGAGCCCGATTGTTGGTGTAGTCATCGGCCAGGGCAGCTGTAGCCGTGGACCCCTTTGGCTTCTGGTCTCGGATGAACTGGCGGAGATCCTCAGCGCAGTTCCACAAGAGTTGCTCCGTGATGAACAAGTCCAGGATCTCCGGTCCGGTGGAAAGCTGCAGGCCTTGGGTCCAGTGGTCGGCAGCTCGGGCAAGTGCCCGCCGGTGGTCAGCCCAGGAGTCCTTTGGTCCCTTCTGTAGGCTCCGGAACTTCTTGCGGTAGGACTCTGGAGTGAGGTTGTACTGTTGGATCAGGGCCCGCTTGATGGTGTCGTAGCCCTGATCTGCCTCAGCAGGCAAGTCCCCAAGGATATCCAGGGCCTTACCCCTTAAACGGGGGGTCAGGTATTTGGCCCACTGGTCCTTGTCCAGATGGTGCTGCAGGCAAGTCCGTTCAAAAGCAGTCAAGAAAGAGTCCAAGTCTCCATCCTTCTCCAGCACTGGGAAGTCCTCAACACGGACCTTTGGAAGTTTGGTGTCTCGAAGGTCACGTGTGGCTGATGAGGGCCGGAGCTGAGCTAGCTGCAGCTGGTAGTCACGGTCTGCCTGTCGCTCTCGCTCTTCACGCGCTGCCTGCCGCTCTCGCTCCGCAGCCTCACGCTCTGCGTGCCGCTCCGCAGCCTCAGCGTCACGCGCTGCCTGCCGCTCTGCCCTGCGCTCTGCCAGGAGTTCCTTGTAGCCCTTCTGGTCTCCAGCCTGGAGAAGGGCCATAGCCATTTGAAGAAGGCTATCCGAGCCTCCCAGGCTCGGTGGAATGGCACGTGGTGATCTGCGGCACGCTGCGGAGCCTGGTGATTCACTGTCCATTGCAGAGCGGAGGGCTGGCATCTGGCTCGTTGAGGACCCTTGGGTGAGCTGCTCCTCATCTTGTCCATAATTGCCAGCTTGTGCGCTGTCCTCTGCAGAACGGTTTTCTGGCGTCGAGCTCCTGGAGGACTCGTGGGCAACCTCCTCATTGCTGTCCACAGCACCGTCCTCCCTCTCTTCGGCTCCTGCCTTAGCATTGGCCAGTTGCATAGCTCTGCTCCTGGTGCCATCAGCCATTCTTGCAGACTTTTGGTCACTGACACAGAACTGACACCTGATGCCTCCACACACCTTACAGTATCTGCACTCTGACACTCTAGTGTTGAGCTAGTCTGAAGACCCCAGCAGCCACAGCTGCTGCAGGCAGTCTTTAGTGTCTGGGAGTATGGGTCTCACACTCACACACACTATTATCTCGATCCCACCGCTTGCCACCAATATGTCACAAACCACCGGGGGGGTCACTCAGAAATCCCCCGCGCTGGCTACCAGTACGTCACAATCGGGGGGTAACAAGTGGGGGTCACCCCTCCTTTATACCTCCCGACCGACAGACAGAGCACGTGACGCGCTCTCTAGCGCCCCTCTTATAGTCAGGCCAATTATGGAATTGCCCGACAATAAGCAAGGAGGCCGCTATACTACTTATGCCGATTATTGAAGGGTCCCCGGTGAGAGTAGGGTATATATTCCCCCGACCTCCGCGGGCGGAATATATAAAACCTCCCTGAATCTCACTGGCCTCCCCACAATAATCCTTGGCACAACTCGCTGCCACCAACCGCTTCACGGTAACTATTAGCCGAACACACAGACGTGGGATTCAAGATCGAGATAACAGAACAGCCCAAGATTAATTATATAATTTAATCAGCCTAAAGCACACTAGAAACTACAATATATACAATAGGGAATCTACAGAATATACATAGGTCAGAGTACAGTTACAGATAAAGCATGTTTTACAAACAGGTATGCAATTCAATCAGTTACCTTGTGCGTCTGGCCACAGGGGGGCGCTGTAGACCAGGTTTCCAGGAACTCCCACAGATGTTTCCTACACGTGACCCCCAGCGAAAGAACACTGGAAAATGGCCGAAGTAGGGTTATCAACCTGGGCACATCCAGGTCCCCTCCTACCTTAGTGACCTCAGAGGGAGCACTGCTCCACCCCTGGCTTGAGTTATGGACAATCCACAACATGGAATATGGGCCATAACTTTGCCTGGGAGCGTCGTAGGCGGACGCCAATGCTCTCATTGTGACAGTTATGAATTTAGCTACAGAACGAGGGGACTCATGACCTGTCTGCCAGTTCCCCATTGGCTGATATCACGCCTGGGGCATTTCCCAATGTCCTGCTCCCATAAAAAGGGTGTGCCGGCATCGTCCGCATGCGGAGACACCATTTTTATGGTTGCCATATTTATCGGAAATATGGCTTGCGAGATATGAACCATTTTTTACTGGAGTCGTTCTGTCTGGCTATTTCCATAGCCTTGCTAACTAGCTAGCAGCTCCTACTACAGGGTGACGGCAGGGAGTCATCCTGTGTCCATTGTTCCCACACCACCTCATCTCCATATCACAGGACATGGCCATGGAGGTGTAAGTGGAACACTGAGAACAAGAAGGGAGGGGGCACTGCCAGGGAGTGATGAGGGATTATGACTGGAGTCATAATTCATCTTCATATCCCGGGATTTGCCTCACAGTGACCCCTTCTGCACTCAGTGCCACTTGCTCCAATGTCACCTTGTGTGTGACCTGCAGATGTCCCCGAAAAGCGCGACACCCACTGAGCCCCAACATGGAACCCCGAGAAAAGCCCCAACATGTTCCAGGCTGAGTGTTCTATGGGATTGTTCTACTTCCTGTGCGGAGCGGCTCCTGGTAATGTCCTGTAGGTGGCAGTAGCGAGCCGCGGCCTTCCTCCTAATATCCGCATACCCCCAATAATGCGACACTCGTCACTTTTCTGACTTTTCTCAATACTCAGACGTTTCATTGTCGCTCCTCGTCGTTGGGACGTCCTCGTCACCGGCTCCTTTCACTGCTCCTAGTTTCTAATTGTGCGACTCTTCTCATGATAAAATCTGTTGTTAGTGCGAACTTCTCACCAGTGTGACTGCTCAGTGGTGTCATTTGTGATGTAAGGGGTAACATTACTCCTTGTGGAGAGTGATTTGCGAACGTGAGGAGGCTTATAAGCCATACAATGCTCCAATGGGAAATTCAATATGATAATTGCCAAGCACCACCTATTAGGTATAGCAATCCTAAAAGTCAATATCACCCTTTAATGAGCCTTGCCAGTTACAGCCAGATCAGATCTCATGCTTTGCACTGATGAGGTTTTGCACACGTTGCGATCTTTAATGTAACCCAAGGGGCTGGAATATCTGTCACCCAACTAAACTTCCTCCAAAAACTTGTGTGAGGTTTGGCGTATAGGAGCATTCCAAAAATACACGAGACACATGAGCCGAGATTCATCAAGGCCAGGAAACTGTCGTAAAGCACTTTGAAAGGTCTGACTCCACCATGCCCTTATCTAGACAACGCCGGTCACAATGAGTCTTCCCCGCCATACTCGCATGGATTGACGGGCAGGTTCACAGTCATGGCTGCCTCTACTGATCCTGGCATGTAAAGGGTGTATATTTCTGCATTGTATTGGGACTGAAGGCTGGATACCGCCACAAATAATCCAGGAATGAAGATCAAGCAACTGAAAGAAGCCTTGGAAAACGGGGAAGAAAGGGAGAAATGGCATGTGCAGTGCCCAAGGGTCGTACACAACCGAACGGAAAGAGAATAAATGCCATTGGTACCAATGCTGGAAGCAGGTTGTGGACAGAATCTGTCTCCTGCCCCTTCTGGCAGCTGATGGACCTAGAGTAGTGAAGATATACGATGTCATTTCCACAGTGCTCACAGTATTAAAAGATAAGCACTGAACAGAGGGTTGTACACCAGGACTCAGCTCATTAGGTGGACGTCACTGAGCATGTGTGTCCACCAGGACTCAGCTCATTAGGTGGAGGTGACTGAGCATGTGTGTCCACCAGGACTCGGCTCATTAGGTGGAGGTGACTGAGCATGTGTGTCCACCAGGACTCGGCTCATTAGGTGGACGTCACTGAGCATGTGTGTCCACCAGGACTAGCTCATTAGGTGGACGTCACTGAGCATGTGTGTCCACCAGGACTCAGCTCATTAGGTGGACGTCACTGAGCATGTGTGTCCACCAGGACTCGGCTCATTAGGTGGAGGTGACTGAGCATGTGTGTCCATCAAAACTCTGCTCATTAAGTGGAGGTGGCTGAGCATGTGTGTCCACCAAAACTCGGCTCATTAGGTGCAGGTGGCTGACCATCTGTGTTCACCACGACTCGGCACAATGGGTGGAGCCAACTTGAGCATGTGTGTCCACCGGGACTCGCACAGTAGGTGGAGGTGGGTGACCATGTTTGTCCACCAGAACTCGGCCTATTAGGTGGAGGTGGCTGAGCATGTATGTTTACAGGGAGTCAACTCATTAGGTTGAAGTGGCTGAGCATGTGTGTCCACCGAGACTTGGCTCTTTAGGTGGAGGTGGCAGTGCGTGTGTGTTCACCGCGACTCGGCACATGGGTTGGAGCAACTGAGCATGTGTGTCCTCTAGCACTCTGCTCATTAGATGACACCATTCTATGTAAGGTGATCTAGGACCCTTGACTGGATGTGTGTAAATGATTAATATTGTTAATTTTTATGATCTGTACAACAAATGTGATATTTAAGTAGGAGATGCCCTTTAAATGACTTTTGTACTTGGCACGGGCAGCATGTTGTGATATCTATAGTAGGTGACATAAAACCTGTGATGCATATAATGCACTAGGGCAGACGAGAGCAAAGTGTGGCCCTCAGGACAGCCAAACAGCTTTACGCAGTGACATCATACTAAACGTGGGGTCTGTGTGGGGACATTATACTGCAAATGTGGGCTGTGTGTGGGCATTACACTGCGCATGGGACCTGGGTGGACAATATCATTCTGTGTGGGGGCATAATAATGTGTGAGGGGGCTTTGTGGGGACATAATACTGTGTACTGAGGTTATGTGAGGATGTTATACTGTGTTGGGGGCTTTGTGGGGACATTATACTGCATGAGGGGCTGTGTGGGGACATTATACTGTGTGAGAGGGCTGTGTGGGGACATAATCTCGTTGGAGGCTGTGTCCCCACACAACCTTCATGCTCGGTATGATGTCACCACACAGCCCCTCGTGCAGTATAATGTCCTCAAAAAGCCTCACACACTGTGACATCCCCACATAGCCTCAGTACACAGTATTATGTCCCCACACAACCCCCTCACACAGTTTTATGTCTACATACAGACATTATACTAAGCATTTAACCTGTTTGGGGACATAATACTGTGTGAGGGGGCTGTGTAGGGGATAGTGTTGGAACATGATACTGTGTAGAGAGCTTTGTGGGAAGATCATACCGTTTGAGGGGTTGTGTAGTGATATCATACTATATGGGGGCATCATACTGTGCGGGGGGCATCATACAGTGCATGAGAAATGTGTGGGGGCATCATACTGTGTGTGATAACTGTGGGGGCATCATACTGTGTGGGGGCATAATACTGTGTGTGGGAACTGTGGGGGCATCATACTGTGTGTGGGGGCATAATACTGTGTGTGGGAACTGTGGGGGCATCATACTGTGTGTGGGGGCATAATACTGTGTGTGGGAACTGTGGGGGCATCATACTGTGTGTGGGGGGAAAATACTGTGTGTGGGAACTGTGGGGGCATCATACTGTGTGTGGGGGCATAATACTGTGTGTGGGAACTGTGGGGCATCATCCTGTGTGTGGGGGCATAATACTGTGTGTGATAACTGTGGGGGCATCATACTGTGTGGGGGCATAATACTGTGTG
Source organism: Anomaloglossus baeobatrachus (assembly GCF_048569485.1). Classification (NCBI taxonomy): domain Eukaryota; kingdom Metazoa; phylum Chordata; class Amphibia; order Anura; family Aromobatidae; genus Anomaloglossus; species Anomaloglossus baeobatrachus. The sequence continues at coordinate 17,428,393 of NC_134361.1, forward strand.
TGGGAACTGTGGGGACATCATACTGTGTGTGGGGGCATAATACTGTGTGTGGGAACTATGTGGGCATCATACTGTGTGTGGGGGCATAATACTGTGTGTAGGTACTGTGGGGGATCATATTTTGTTGGCGCTGTGGGGGCATCATATTTTGTTGGGAGCTATGAGGGCATTATATTTTGTTGGGAGCTGTGGGGGCATCATACTGTGTGGGGGCATCATATTTTGTTGGGACTTGTGGGGGCATCATATTTTGTTGGGAGCTGTGGGGGCATCATATTTTGTTGGGAGCTGTGGGGGCATCATACTGTGTGTGGGAATTGTGGGGGCATCATATTTTGTTGGGAGCTGTGGGGGCATCATATTTTGTTGGGAGCTGTGGGGGCATCATATTTTGTTGGGACTTGTGGTGGCATCATATTTTGTTGGGAGCTGTGGGGGCATCATATTTTGTTGGGAGCTGTGGGGGCATCATATTTTGTTGGGAGCTGTGGGGGCATCATATTTTCTTGGGACTTGTGGGGGCATCATATTTTGTTGGGAGCTGTGGGGGCATCATATTTTGTTGGGACTTGTGGGGGCATCATATTTTGTTGGGAGCTGCGGGGGCATCATACTGTGTGTGGGGGCATCATACTGTGTGTGGGAATTGTGGGGGCATCATATTTTGTTGGGAGCTGTGGGGCATCATATTTTGTTGGGAGCTGTGGGGGCATCATATTTTGTTGGGAGCTGTGGGGGCATCATATTTTGTTGGGACTTGTGGGGGCATCATATTTTGTTGGGACTTGTGGGGGCATCATATTTTGTTGGGAGCTGTGGGGGCATCATATTTTGTTGGGAGCTGTGGGGGCATCATATTTTGTTGGGAGCTGTGGGGGCATCATATTTTGTTGGGACTTGTGGGGGAATCATATTTTGTTGGGAGCTGTGGGGGCATCATATTTTGTTGGGACTTGTGGGGGCATCATATTTTGTTGGGAGCTGTGGGGGCATCATACTGTGTGTGGGAATTGTGGGGGCATCATATTTTGTTGGGAGCTGTGGGGGCATCATATTTTGTTGGGAGCTGTGGGGGCATCATATTTTGTTGGGAGCTGTGGGGGCATCATATTTTGTTGGGACTTGTGGGGGCATCATACTGTGTGTGGGAATTGTGGGGGCATAATATTTTGTTGGGACTTGTGGGGGCATGATATTTTGTTGGGAGCTGTGGGGGCATCATATTTTGTTGGGACTTGTGGGGGCATCATATTTTGTTGGGAGCTGTGGGGGCATCATACTGTGTGTGGGAATTGTGGGGGCATCATATTTTGTTGGGAGCTGTGGGGGCATCATATTTTGTTGGGACTTGTGGGGGCATCATATTTTGTTGGGAGATGTGGGGGCATCATATTTTGTTGGGAGCTGTGGGGGCATCATATTTTGTTGGGAGCTGTGGGGGCATCATATTTTGTTGGGACTTGTGGGGGCATCATATTTTGTTGGGAGCTGTGGGGGCATCATATTTTGTTGGGACTTGTGGGGGCATGATATTTTGTTGGGACTTGTGGGGGCATCATACTGTGTGTGGGAATTGTGGGGGCATCATATTTTGTTGGGACTTGTGGGGGCATCATATTTTGTTGGGAGATGTGGGGGCATCATATTTTGTTGGGAGCTGTGGGGGCATCATATTTTGTTGGGAGCTGTTGATCAAGATACAAGGACTGAATAACAGGAGCCGGATGATTTACAGCTTTTACAGATTTCATAAAAAGCAGTAAATGATGGTTTGGATTCCCGGCTGCAGGTAAGATGCCTCTACAGGAATGCCTCTCCTATCAGGTATTAATAGTAGCAACAAGTCAAATAATTCTGCTCAGCATTAAGTGATAGATATTAATATACAATAGTTAGGTTTGGCCGGTGCGGGCTTCATACACAGTCTCGGTCTCCACATTGCTCCTTGGAGAAATAAATTGCCCCCCCCGTGTTATAGTGACCCACCTCATGACACAGGACAATGTCCCCCCCGAACATCACATGATGGAGGATCTGGGAATTTCTGTGCACTGGTTTACATGCACAGGGCTGTATGGTCGGACTGGGATGCCGGTGGTTTTCTCTGGTTTCGTGTGTCTTTTGCACCGTTTGATGGCCGGACTGGGTGAGGTGCGGAGCAGGGGCAGGTATAAAGGGGTAAAGGCACTAACATTTAGAATTGTAGTGTAATAAATAATCATCCTGTCAATCAATGTTACACAATTAAAGGGGGGGGGGATGAAAACTTTTCTGCTGTGCGTGGTGTATATTGTGTGGGCCGTCAGTGGTTGGCACCCACCGGACACTCAATACTTGGCAGAGTCAGGAGTCTAAATTAAGCCCCAAGCAGACAGATACAGATTGCAGGACTTAGAAGGAGGATCACAGCTGGAGGCTCAAATGCAAGCTCACTGCCCCCCACATGCCCGACCTGTGCCCCCCGAGCCATGCGAGCACAACCCCAGACATATGCACAGGATAAGTCTGCACTGGTGAAACAGCAGAAAGGTATAAACAGAGGCAAGGTCGGGCTCTGCAGCCTCCGCGGGGTGTAGGATGGGGCCGTGTAATGTAATACAGTCTATGGGAGACCATTATCAATTACCAGCTGAGCAGACTCCAGGAGACGCCATAGTGAGGAGGGATCAGGGGAAGCCACAGAACTGCACCATGCCAGGAAGCTGCCGCTAAGGCCGCAGGATAATGTCATGGACAATGACAAAATATTACAAGGTGGTGTATAAAATAGAAACGTCTGATGGTGGAATAAAGGTTGTGTCTAGAAATTACTTCTTTACTGTAAGAGCAGTAAATCTGTGGAGTAGTCACCTATAGACGGGGATGAGGGCATCCACTAAGTGGTAGGAATGTGTAATAATACAAGAGAGCCCCTTACTTTGGGGAAAATTAAGGATTTTTTTTTCCACAGAAATTACCAGTATTCTTTACTGTTAGAGCAGTAAATTTAGGGAAGAAACAACTCAGGAGTGGATAACTGCAGGAGAGCACAAGATGATAAAATGTATAATGTATAAAGTTGAAACCAGAAGTTTATATACACTATCTAAAAAAGACACATCTGCAGGTTTTTCCCTCCACTTTTTATATAGACACTTCTGCAGGTTTTCCCCTCCGCTCTCTATATAGACACATCTGCAGGTTTTTCCCTCCGCTCGCCATAAAGATACATCTGCAGGTTTTTCCCTCCTCTTTCTAAATAGACACATCTGCAGGTTTTTCCCTCCGCTCTCTATAAAGACACATCTGCAGGTTTTCCCCTCTGCTCTCTATAAAGACACATTTGTAGGTTTTTCCCTCTGCTCTCTATAAAGACACATCTGCATGTTTTCCCCTCTGCTCTCTAAAAAGACACATCTGCAGGTTTTTCCCTCTGCTCTCTCCAAAGACACATCTGCAGGTTTTTCTCTTCGCTCTCTATATAGACACATCTACAGGTGCTTCCCTCCGCTCTCTACAAAGACACATCTGCAGGTTTTTCCCTCAACTCTCTATACAGACACATCTGCAGGTTTTTCTCACTATCTGACATAAAATCAGAATAAACCTTTTCCGTTTTAGGTCAATTAGGAGCCAAAATTATTTCTATTTGCCAAATGCCAGAATAATGAGAATGTTTTCAGGCATTTTTATTACTTTCTGCAGAGTCAGAAGTTTCCATACACTAAGAGTAAAGCGGGCTTTACACGCTACGATATTGCTAGCAATTGCACAGCGATGTGTGATGCCGCTGGAACGAGGAACAACATCGTAACATCAGTCATTTCCAAATTATGGAAATGACCGACACTACACTGATGATACGATTACGACGATTTTGCGCTCGTTAATCGTATCAAGAAGGCTTTACACACTACGATATCGCCTGCGCCGCCGGATGTGCGTCACTTTCGATTTTACCCCACCGACATCGCACCTGCGATGTCTTAGTGTGCAAAGTGCCCTTAGACAGTCCATATGATGATGTCATGTCTTTGGAAGCTTCTGATAGGTTTATTGACAACATCTGGGTTAATTAGAGACACACCTGTGGATGTATTGTAATGCTCACCTGAAACACACGGCTTCTTTGTGTAGCATCATGGGAAAGTCAGAAGAAACCAGCCAAGATCTCCGGATGAGAATTGTGGACTCGCACAAGTCTGGTTCATGCTTGGGTGCAATTTTCAGATACCTGAAGATGCCTCGTTCATCTGTACAAACAATTATACACAAGAACAAACAAGATGGGAATGTGCAGCCATCATACCGCTCAGGAAGGAGACGGGTTCTGTGTACCAGAGATGAACGTGCTTTGGTCAGACATGTGCAGATCAACCAAGAACAAAAGCAAAAGACCTTGTGAAGATGCTGGCGGAAGCTGGTAAGATTGTGTCATTATCTACAGTGAAACAAGTACTGTATCAACATGGGCTGAAAGGCCACTCTGCCAGGAAGAAGCCATTACTCCAAAAAGAAACGTTAAAAAGCCAGATTAATGTTTGCTAATTCACACAGGAACAAAGAGCTTAATTTTTAGAGACATGTCCTATGATCTGACTAAACTAAAATTGAACTGTTTGGTCATAATGACCATCGTTACGTTTGAAGTCTAAGAACACCATCCCAACTGTGATACACGGGGCGGCAGCATCATGTTGTGGGGTTGTTTTGCTGCAGGAGGGACTGGTGACTTCAGATCATGAGGAAAGAAGATTATGTGGCAATACTGAAGAACATCTCAAGACATCAGCCAGGAACTTAAAGCTTGGGTGGAAATGGGTCTTCAAAATACACAATGACCTGAAGCTACTGCCAAACTGGTTACAAAGTGGCTTAAGGAGAACAAAGTCAATGTTTTGGAGTGGCCATCACAAAGCCCTGATCTCAATCCCATGGAAAATGTATGGGCAAAGCTGAAAAGGCCAAAGCGAGCGGCGACCTCCAAACATGGCTCAGCTACACCAGATCTGTCAGGAGGAATCGGCCCAAATTCCACCAACTATTGTGAGAAGCTGTGGAAGGATCCAAAACGTTTCCCCCAAGTCACACAGTGTAAGGGCAATGTCACCAAATACTAGTGACATGGAGAGAACTTCACTGTGCAGAAAGGAAGAAAAATGCCTGAAATCATTCTCTCTCTCTCTCTCTCTCAGTATTCTGGCATTTGACAAATAGAAATAATTTTGGTTCTTTATAGAGAGCGGAGGGAAAAATCTGCAGATGTGTCTATATAGAGAGAGGAGGGGAAAAACCTGCAGATGTATCTGTATAGAGAGAGAAGGGGAAAAACCTGCAGATGTGTCTATATAGAGATCGGAGGGAAAAATCTGCAGATGTCTATATAGAGAGAGGAGGGGAAAAACCTGCAGATGTATCTGTATAGAGAGAGGAGGGGAAAAATCTGCAGATGTGTCTATATAGAGAGCGGAGGGAAAAATCTGCAGATGTGTCTATATAGAGAGACGAGGGGAAAAACCTGCAGATGTATCTGTATAGAGGAGGGGAAAAACCAGCAGATGTGTCTGTATAGAGAGAGGAGGGAAAAACCTGCAGATGTGTCTTTATAGAGAGCGGAGGGAAAAACTGCATATGTCTCTTCATATTGAGCGGAGGGAAAAACCTGCAGATGTGTCTTTATAGAGAGCGGAGGGAAAAACTGCACATGTCTCTTCATATTGAGCGGAGGGAAAAACCTGCAGAATTGTCTTTATAGAGAGCGAAGGGAAAAACCTGCAGATGTGTCTGTATAGAGAGCAGAGGAAAAAGCCTGCAGATGTCTGTATAGAGAGCGAAGGGAAAAACCTGCAGATGTGTCTGTATAGAGAGCGGAGAGAAAAACCTGCAGATGTGTCTTGTGATAACACGCTCCGGGATCGCCTTTGCTGGGTTCAAAGGGCACGTATTCACCTCAGGCAGACAGCCGAATTCAAGGTGTAACTGACGCTTGGTCAGGTTTATTGCAGTGAAGCATAAACAAAAAGAAAAAAAAACACCAACAAAATAAATCCTTGCCTGTCCGGCACTAACTATACACGGTGTTATCCTAACTACCAACTGGAGGGCTTCTCCCTTCCAGCTAAACCATACAGACATAAAGCACTGCTCCTCACAAGTGTCTCCTACACAGACAGACTTACTGCGTTCCCAGATGGAGACCCTCCCCCAACTTCCCAGATTCCTTTTACCTCCGTCCTTCACCTCCCATTAATCCATTAGTAGCCAGGTGATCCTGGCCAGGCTAAGTCACATAGGACCGATACCGGGGTGAGATATACCTGCCCTCATCCACTAATCCCACATGAGTCTCACAGTCTGTATAGAGAGCGGAGGGAAAAACCTGCAGATGTGTCTGTATAGAGAGCAGAGAGAAAAACCTGCAGATGTGTCTTTATAGAGAGCGAAGGGAAAAATCTGCAGATGTGTCTGTATAGAGAGCGGAGGGGAAAACCTGCAGATGTGTCTATAGAGAGCGGAGGGGAAAACCTGCAGATGTGTCTATAGAGAGCAGAGAGAAAAACCTGCAGATGTGTCTGTATAGAGAGCAGAGAGAAAAACCTGCAGATGTGTCTGTGTAGAGAGCAGAGGGGAAAAACCTGCAGATGTGTCTTTATAGAGGGCAGAGGCAAAACCTGCGGATGTGTTTTTCTGAGAGAGCTTGGAAACTTCTGTTTTCAACTGTATGAGCGCACCGTTCTGCTGGAAGAAAGAAGATTCTGTCTCAAGAAATGATCAGTCTTTACTGTAAGAGCAGTGAATCCGTGGAATCGTGACCTCAGAAGTGGATCACTACAGGAGGTGGGAAGCTTCACTGATGGTTTGCATCCATTAGTGTAATCACAGATGTGCAGTCCCAGCTTCTCTCTCCCTTATGTTGCTTTAACCCCTTCACAACCGGCTGTTTTTGCGTTTTCCGTTTTTTTCCGCCATTCTTCTGAGAGACGTAACATTTTTATTTTTCAGTCAATCTGGTCATGTGAGGGCTCATTTTTTGTGGAACAAGCTGTACTTTGAAAATAAACCATGTTTTTTTACCATATGGTGTACTGGAAAATGGCAAAAAAATTCCAAATGCGGAAAAATTGGAAAAAAACAAACAAAAAATGCGATTGCACTATTGTTTTTGAGATATTTTATTCACTGTGTTCACAATATTGTAAAACTGATGTGTCGGTGTGATGTCTCAGGTCGGTGAAAGTTTGCAGACACCAAACATGTATAGGTTTACTTTTATCTAAGGGGTTAAAAAGAAATCAGAATTTTGTCTGAAAAAAGTGGCGTACATTTTGCGCCATTTTCCGTGACCTGTAATGTTCTGTTTTGTTTTTTTTAAAGAGTCCCCCAGGGGTCAGTAAGGATCAGCAGTCTGATCGCTGGTTCCTTTCTCACGATCAGAGCAGCACCGCTCAGATCAGGAGAAAAGCTCATCTCTTGTAATAAGCAGCACTCGGCTGTTTCTTACAGGACCTTAGTTATGTGAGCTACAGGAGTCATCACATGACCCTGTTCTACCATGACAACCATCAGATCCACGTGATCACGTCACGTGACTTCTAGTGTCGAGCTGTAAGTAAAGTTTTAATGCGATCGCGATTATAATGGCGCTGTCACATACTGACAGCGCCATTTAAAGAGTTAAAAGGCACGGGCAGGACGCGATTCCACCTGGCAGGCACATGTCAGCTGTACAAACCAGCTGACATGTGCGCTGATCGCCGCAGGCTGCGTGCAGCAGCCCATGGGGATTAACACTATGACTGCTAGAACATAATATTAATGCCTGTGGTCGTTAAGGGGTTAATTCACCCATGCCCCTTCCCCTTCATCACCTTTTGATTATTGTCATGCTCTCCTTTTCTTTCTTTCCAGACCGTCATTCTCCGGCTTCGATTGTCTTCTCTATGTTCACTATTCACCTTCCATTGCCCGCCATCTCCTCGCTCCATTGCTTTCCTTTACCCCAGTCCTTTCCTCTTCATCTCTGTCCTCTTCTGTTATCCTGAACCTCTTCCCGTCCTTTATTCTTGTCTTCTGCCGCTTCCCTACTACTCCTCTCTCCACTCCCTTCTTCACTCCCTCCTTTCTGACTTTTTTACCTTCACTACGCACAGTCCTTCACCTGTCCTCTATGTTCCCCATCCCTTTACCCTACCCCTGGTTTTACCCCGTACACATTCCTTGCTTCACTTACATTTTTCTCAGAATCCCCTTTACTCTACAGTTCATCTCCTTTCATCCCTTCGCTTTATCCTTCCTTCATCCCATCCAGTCCTCCTCTAGCCCGCCCTCTTCGGTGCTCCCTTATCCATTACCCTATTTTTCTCCACTACAATTCATTTAAATCATTCAATCTGCCTCCTTCAACCTTCACCTTCTCTCCCCCTTCCTTTGTCCCATGAACTTATCCCTCCACCATTACGTATATTTCTATCTTTCTCCACTCCTGTGCTCCCTCCCAATCCAATCTTTCACTCCTTCACCCTCTTCCTTCCATTCCCTCCACCTCTTCCATGCCAGTTCTATTAATTTTGGCCTCTCTCCTCTCAATACGTTCACCCTCTTGCCTCCATTCCGTCCCCCTCTCCATCCCCCTTCCCTCACTCTTGTCCTCTCCCCTGTTTACCCCTTCACACTCTTGGCTCCATCCTTTCTCTCCTTCCCTCATCCTTGTCCTCTCCCCTTTTCACTTCTTCACCTTCTTGCCTCTATCCTCTCTCCCCTTCCTTTATTATTTTCCTCTCCCCTTTTCACTCCTTCACCCTCTTGCCTCTATCCTCTCTCCCTCTCCCCTTCCTTCACTCTTGTCCTCTCCCCTTTTCACTCCTGTGCTCTCCCCTTTTCACTCCTTCACCTTCTTGCCTCTATCCTCTCTCCCCTTCCTTTATTATTTTCCTCTCCCCTTTTCACTCCTTCACCCTCTTGCCTCTATCCTCTCTCCCTCTCCCCTTCCTTCACTCTTGTCCTCTCCCCTTTTCACTCCTGTGCTCTCCCCTTTTCACTCCTTCACCCTCTTGCCTCTATTCTCTCCCCTTCCTTCACTCTTGTCCTCTCCCCTTTCCACTCCTTCACCCTCTTGCCGCTATTCTCTCTCCCTCTCCCCTTCCTTCACTGTTTTCCCCTCCCCTTTTCACTTCTTCACCCTCTTGCCTCTATCCTCTCTCCTCTCCCCTTCCTTCACTCTTGTCCTCTCCCCTTTTCACTACTTCACCCTCTTGCCTCTCTCCTCTCCCCTTCCTTCACTCTTTTCCTCTCCCCCTTTTCACTCCTTCACCCTCTTGCCTCTATCCTCTCTCCCTCTCCCCTTCCTTTATTCTTTTCCTCTCCCTTTTTCACTCCTTCACCCTCTTGCCTCTATCCTCTCTCCCTCTCCCCTTCCTTCACTCTTTTCCTCTCGCCTTTTCACTCCTTCACCCTCTTGCCTCTATCCTCTCTCCCTCTCCCCTTCCTTTATTCTTTTCCTCTCCCCTTTTCACTCCTTCATCCTCTTGCCTCTATCCTCTCCCCCTCTCCCTTCACTCTTGTCTTCTCTCCTTTTCACTCCTTCACCCTCTTGCCTCTATCCTCTCTCCCTCTCCCCTTCCTTTATTCTTTTCCTCTCCCCTTTTCACTCCTTCATCCTCTTGCCTCTATCCTCTCCCCCTCTCCCTTCACTCTTGTCTTCTCTCCTTTTCACTCCTTCACCCTCTTGCCTCTATCCTCTCTCCCTCTCCCCTTCCTTTATTCTTTTCCTCTCCCCTTTTCACTCCTTCACCCTCTTGCCTCTATCCTCTCTCTCTCCTCTTTATTCTTTTCCTCTCCCCTTTTCACTCTTCATCCTCTTGCCTCTATCCTCTCTCCCTCTCCCCTTCCTTTATTATTTTCCTCTCCCCTTTTCACTCCTTCACCCTCTTGCCTCTATCCTCTCTCTCTCCCCTTTATTCTTTTCCTCTCCCCTTTTCACTCTTCACCCTCTTGCCTCTATCCTCTCTCTCTCCCCTTTATTATTTTCCTCTCCCCTTTTTACTGCTTCACCCTCTTGCCGCCATACTCTCCCCCTTTCTTCTCCTTCCTTCACCCCTGGGCTCTTGGTAAACAGGTGTCTTTCTCATCCTTACTATGTGAAGTTCTCGGACTATTCTTTCTTGTGGCTTGTTTTTCTCCTGCCCCCAATCCCATCATGTGTCCTAAAATGTCACATAAAATGAACAACTGCAAAAAAGATCCTGCTCCACAAAAAAAACACAGAAAAACTATTAAGGTAACAGCAGCCGCCTGCCGGGGTATATACTTATATATAAAGCCTTGTGTCAGGGTCTCTGCTCCTATTAGATTCTGACCTTTCACCTTCTGGATTCCTTTGTGTGACACCAGAGAGACAAAGCTCACAGCGCAGTCCCATGTAAACCTACAGATATAATTAATTCCGGGTAAATACCCATCACATATTGCTCAAGGCCGCAGTCACAGAGCGGCCATTGGTGTCACCCGTAGGGTGTGAGCGGAGATCCCAGAGTGGTTGCCGTCATACACACATCTAGCCAGCTCTCCACTCACCGCAGGGTCCTCGCTCTGGATCTGTGGGGTCTCAGCAGCCGACTCTCTACCATTCATATTTCTACCCTGCCACCCTCCATAACGACACTGTATAGGAATGGTTCTCTTTCAGCTGATGGATCCTCTGGCCAATTAGGAGCTGAAAAATATAGTTTCCATTAGCTTTTATAGTGGCTCCCAGGGTCTTCTGCCTCACTCTTTGTATCGGTCGGAGCTTCTGCTTTGCTCTATGTGACTTGTGTCTGTAGACATCACAATGTTGGTAGATATTAAACGTGTACTGCAGCGCTAAGCCCCGGCCATTATATGTCCCCACAGAGAATATTCTTCTAGAGAAGCCCATTAGTGATCACACATAGTCCCCTCTACATGGTGCCTCCACAGTGTCCCCCACTTACCTGTGCCCTGTCACATCCCTGCTCCTCTGCTACTGAGCTGCTAGGTCATGTGACCTGAAGGTCCTTCAGCCTCCATTCTAGTGGAATGGTGGAGCAGGGATCTGACGGCTCTTGAGGACTGATAGAGTTTAAGATGAGACCGACCCACTGAACTTGTAATGGTTGGGAGGAATGTGGGAATGGCCTCTGTAATGCTCTATAACTTGGATGTGACCTCTCTATTGTCCTATAACCTGGGTGTGGCCTCTGTCAGTAAATGTGGAGACGCACCAATCAGAGTGCAGCTCTGTCATGTCACTAGTGTGTCCCGCTCTTCGGGGGAGGAGCTGCTCCGTGCTGCCAGTCACATGACCTGAAGGTCCTTCACTCCCTTCATGGTCGTGAAGGTGTAGCAGAGATCTGACGGCTCCCTGCTCCACCGTTGTGTTCACCTGTATCTGTGATCTTGGGACAACTCCCCAAATTTGAGACTGTCATGCTGGACCCGGGACGGTTGGACAGTATGGATGAAAGGCGAATGGCCCCTGCGACCACCGGGAATGTAGTCACATCCGGCCACGACCTCATAAAAAACGATCCCCTATGTAATCATAAGGACCTCCGACCTCAGTACATGGCCGTGGCGAGATCAGGTCATGTGACACCGCGACTGCTCGCAATTAAGAAAGTGAAAATGTTCTGCTGTCACTAAACAACCCCCCCACCCCCACCCTGGTGCCCTAAATTAGACGTGAACCTCGATCCGCGCTGTTCTCTGTGAATGACCCCTCATATAGCGCAGCAGGTTGTCACACGCTGACCCCATCCCCCCGCAGGGTGGCTCAGCGCCGGTAGCAGCTGCTAGGATATAATGGATTACAGGAGACCTAGGGACACGACCGTCCGGGGGGAAGGGACGGAGCTGGCAAGACTGACAGCCCCACATCTGTGTGTCAGTATAAAATATGTGCTCACAAGTGCTGAGGGTGTCAGCGTTACAGCACCCCGGCCTGAACAGGAAACTCAGCAATAAGGGACCTCTCCACTGAAGAATGCAAGCTCCTGTGGTCAGCGGGGCCCTCTCTCCTGTAGAATGCAAGCTCCTATGGTCAGCGGGGCCCTCTCTCCTGTAGAATGCAAGCTCCTGTGGTCAGCGGGGCCCTCTCTCCTGTAGAATGCAAGCTCCTATGGTCAGCGGGGCCCTCTCTCCTGTAGAATGCAAGCTCCTATGGTGAGCGGGGACCTCTCTCCTGTAGAATGCAAGCTCCTGTGGTCAGTGGGGTCCTCTCTCCTGTAGAGTGTAAGCTCCTATGGTGAGCGGGAACCTCTCTCCTGTAGAATGCAAGCTCCTATGGTCAGCGGGGCCCTCTCTCCTGTAGAGTGTAAGCTCCTATGGTCAGCGGGGCCCTCTCTCCTGTAGAGTGTAAGCTCCTATGGTTTGCGGGGTCCCACACAGAGCTGCAGTTTCATTCCCAAAAGTTACATGATCTGGGTGCACATGCAGATTATATAACAGTATCAGTCTGCCGCTTCCATTGCCAGCAGGATAGGCCGCATTATATTACCACTTACTAAAGCATTAGTGCCGCCTCATCAGGAGTTTGTTACTCAGTTCTGGATGCCCTGGAGATGATACACAGAAAAGTTAATGATATATGATAGCAACTTGACTGATTGAGGCCGCCAGGAAGCTCCCTGTATATAGATACATGATAAGATCCTGTCTGCATCCACCACTAGGGGGAGCTCCCTGTATATAGATAAATGATAAGATCCTGTCTACAGCCACCACTAGGGGGAGCTCCCTGTATACAGAGATACATGATAAGATCCTGTCTGCAGTCACCACTAGGGGGAGCTCCCTGTATACAGAGATACATGATAATATTCTGTCTGCAGTCACCACTAGGGGGAGCTCCCTGTATACAGAGATACATGATAAGATCCTGTCTGCAGCCACCACTAGGGGGAGCTCCTTGTATACAGAGATACATGATAAGATCCTGTCTGCAGCCACCACTAGGGGGAGCTCCTTGTATACAGAGATACATGATAAGATCCTGTCTGCAGTCACCACTAGGGGGAGCTCCCTGTATACAGAGATACATGATAAGATCCTGCCTGCAGCCACCACTAGGGGGAGCTCCCTGTATACAGAGATACATGATGAGATCCTGTCTGCAGCTAGCACTAGGGGGAGCTCCCTGTATACAGAGATACATGATAAGATCCTGTCTGCAGCCACCACTAGAGGAAGCTCCCTGTATACAGAGATACATGATAAGATCCTGTCTGCAGCCACCACTAGGGGGAGCTCCTTGTATACAGAGATACATGATAAGATCCTGTCTGCAGCCACCACTAGGGGGAGCTCCCTGTATATAGATACATGATAAGATCCTGTCTGCAGTCACCACTAGGGGGAGCTCCCTGTATACAGAGATACATGATAAGATCCTGTCTGCAGCTACCACTAGGGGTAGCTCCCTGTATACAGAGATACATGATAAGATCCTGTCTGCAGCCACCACTAGAGGAAGCTCCCTGTATACAGAGATACATGATAAGATCCTGTCTGCAGCCACCACTAGGGGGAGCTCCTTGTATACAGAGATACATGATAAGATCCTGTCTGCAGCCACCACTAGGGGGAGCTCCCTGTATATAGATACATGATAAGATCCTGTCTGCAGTCACCACTAGGGGGAGCTCCCTGTATACAGAGATACATGATAAGATCCTGTCTGCAGCTACCACTAGGGGGAGCTCCCTGTATACAGAGATACATGATAAGATCCTGTCTGCAGCTACCACTAGGGGGAGCTCCCTGTATACAGAGACACATGATAAGATCCTGTCTGCAGCCACCACTAGGGGGAGCTCCCTGTATACAGAGATACATGATAAGATCCTGTCTGCAGCCACCACTAGGGGGAGCTCCCTGTATATAGAGATACATGATAAGATCTTGTCTGCAGCTACCACTAGGGGGAGCTCCCTGTATACAGAGATACATGATAAGATCCTGTCTGCAGTCACCACTAGGGGGAGCTCCCTGTATACAGAGATACATGATAAGATCCTGTCTGCAGCTACCACTAGGGGGAGCTCCCTGTATACAGAGATACATGATAAGATCCTGTCTGCAGCCACCACTAGGGGGAGCTCCCTGTATACAGAGATACATGATAAGATCCTGTTTGCAGCCACCACTAGGGGAAGCTCCCTGTATACAGAGATACATGATAAGATCCTGTTTGCAGCCACCACTAGGGGAAGCTCCCTGTATACAGAGATACATGATAAGATCCTGTCTGCAGCCACCACTAGGAGGAGCTCCCTGTATACAGAGATACATGATAAGATCCTGTTTGCAGCCACCACTAGGGAGAGCTCCCTGTATACAGAGATACATGATAAGATCCTGTCTGCAGCCACCACTAGGGGGAGCTCCCTGTATACAGAGATACATGATAAGATCCTGTTTGCAGCCACCACTAGGGAGAGCTCCCTGTATACAGAGATACATGATAAGATCTGTCTACATCCACCATTAAGGTGGTGTCACACACAGCGACGACGACAACGACGTCACTGCTACGTCACCATTTTCTGTGACGTACCAGCGACGTCCCGTCGCTCTCGCTGTGTGTGACATCCAGCAACGAGCTGGCCCCTGCTGTGAGGTCGCCGCTCGTTGCTGAATGTCCAGCTTCATTTTTTGGTCGTCGCTCTCCCGCTGTGAAGCGCACATCGTTGTGTGTGACAGCGAGAGAGCGACGAAATGAAGCGAGCAGGGAGCAGGAGCCGGCACCTGGCAGCTGCGGTAAGCTGTAACCAGGGTAAACATCGGGTAACCAAGGGAAGACCTTTCCCTGGTTACCCGATATTTACCTTCGTTACCAGTGTCCGCCGCTCTAGCTGCCAGTGCCGGCTCCCTGCACATGTAGCTGCAGTACACATCGGGTAATTAACCCGATGTGTACTGTAGCTAGGAGTGCAGGGAGCCAGCGCTAAGCAGTGTGCGCGGCTCCCTGCTCTCTGCACATGTAGCACAGCGACGCGTGTCGTTATGATTGCTGCTGCGTCTGCTGTGTGTTGACAGCTAAGCAGCGATCATAACAGCGACTTACAAGGTCGCTGTTGCATCACAGAAAATGGTGACGTAACAGCGACGTCGTTGTCGCTGTCGCTATGTGTGAACCCAGCTTTAGGGACAGCTCCTTGTATACAGAGATACATGATAAGATCTATCTGCATCCACCACTAAGGGGAGCTCCCTGTATACAGAGATACATGATAAGATCTATCTGCATCCACCACTAGGGGGAGCTCCCTGTATACAGAGATACATGATAAGATCTATCTGCATCCACCACTAGGGGGAGCTCCCTGTATACAGAGATACATGATAAGATCTATCTGCATCCACCACTAGGGGAGCTCCCTGTATACAGAGATACATGATAAGATCTATCTGCATCCACCACTAGGGGGAGCTCCCTGTATACAGAGATACATGATAAGATCTATCTGCATCCACCACTAGGGGGAGCTCCCTGTATACAGAGATACATAATAAGATCCTGTCTGCATCCACCACTAGGGGGAGCTCCCTGTATACAGAGATACATAATAAGATCCTGTCTGCATCCACCACTAGGGGGAGCTCCCTGTATACAGAGATACATGATAAGATCTATCTGCATCCACCACTAGGGGGAGCTCCCTGTATACAGAGATACATGATAAGATCTATCTGCATCCACCACTAGGAGGAGCTCCCTGTATACAGAGATACATGATAAGATCTATCTGCATCCACCACTAGGAGGAGCTCCCTGTTTACAGAGATACATGATAAGATCTTGTCTGCATCCACCACTAGGGGGAGCTCCCTGTATACAGGGATACATGATAAGATCTGTCTACATCCACCACTAGGGGGAGCTCCCTGTATACAGAGATACATGATAAGATCCTGTCTGCAGCCACCACTAGGGGGAGCTCCCTGTATACAGAGATACATGGTAAGATCCTGTCTACAGCCACCACTAGAGGGAGCTCCCTGTATACAGAGATACATGATGATTCTGTCTGCAGCCACCACTAGGGGGAGCTACCTGTATACAGAGATATATGAAAAAATAAAAATTAAAATGCTTTGACTTTTTGTGATGAAGCAAGAGTACATTGCTCGGCTGTTGCTCTTATGGCCTCGCAGCACTCATTAGGCCTCCTTGGTAGTAGGTACAACATTTGTTATAAAGCAGGATGGCCTGTGATGATGCATTTTGTGGCCCTGCAGGGTATAGGGTATAGGTGCAGGTGTAGGGTGTAGGGTGTAGGCGCAGGGTGTAGGTGCAGGTGTAGGCGCAGGTGTAAGTGTAGGGTGTAGGTGCAGGGTGTAGGCGCAGGTGTAGGGTGTAGGTGTAGGCGCAGGTGTAGGTGCAGGGTGTAGGTGTAGGCGCAGGTGTAGGCGGAGGGTGTAGGCGCAGGTGTAGGCGAAGGGTGTAGGCGCAAGTGTAGGCGCAGGGTGTAGGTGCAGGTGTAGGCGCAGGTGCAGGTGTAGGCGGAGGGTGTAGGTGCAGGTGTAGGCGCAGGGTGTAGGTGCAGGTGTAGGCGGAGGGTGTAGGTGTAGGCGCAGGCGTAGGTGCAGGTGTAGGCGGAGGGTGTAGGTGCAGGTGTAGGGCGCAGGGTATAGGTGCAGGTGTAGGCGGAGGGTGTAGGCGCAGGTGTAGGTGTAGGCGGAGGATGTAGGTGTAGGCGCAGGTGTAGGTGCGGGTGTAGGCGCAGGTGTAGGTGTAGGTGCAGGGTGCAGGTGTAGGCGGAGGGTGTAGGCGTAGGTGCAGGTGTAGGCGGAGGGTGTAGGTGCAGGTGTAGGCGGAGGGTGTAGGTGTAGGCGCAGGTGTAGGGCGCAGGGTATAGGTGCGGGTGTAGGCGCAGGTGTAGGTGCAGGTGTAGGCGGAGGGTGTAGGTGTAGGCGCAGGTGTAGGTGCAAGTGTAGGCGCAGGTGTAGGTGCAGATGTAGGCGCAGGTGTAGGCGCAGGGTGTAGGTGCAGGTGTAGGCGGAGGGTGTAGGTGCAGGTGTAGGCGGAGGGTGCAGGTGTAGGCGGAGGGTGTAGGAGCAGGTGTAGGCGCAGGGTGTAGGTGCAGGTGCAGGTGTAGGCGGAGGGTGTAGTTGTAGGCGCAGTTGTAGGCGTAGGTGCAGGTGTAGGCGGAGGGTGTAGGTGCAGGTGTAGGCGCAGGTGTAGGTGCAGGTGTAGGCGCAGGGTGTAGGTGCAGGTGTAGGCGCAGGGTGTAGGTGCAGGTGTAGGCGGAGGGTGTAGGCGTAGGTGCAGGTGTAGGCGGAGGGTGTAGGTGCAGGTGTAGGCGCAGGTGCAGGTGTAGGCGCAGGGTGTAGGTGCAGGTGCAGGAGTAGGTGCAGGTGTAGGCGGAAGGTGTAGGTGCAGGGGTTTAGGGCCTCACTTCTAGAAGTGTGACCCGCTATTATCAGAATGCACAGACCACATGTAGATTGTCAGCTCTTTGGATCAGCATCATTCCAGTTCCATTGATAACATTAATTGCATGGACTCTTTCTTCTCGCAGTTATCAGCCACCCTCTCCCAGAGGTATCAGCCGCCACATGCAAGGTGACAGAGTGGGCATCCTCTGTGGAGAATATCACCCTGCAGGGGAGTCCCCCCCCCCACCGTCCCCTCTAATAATAACTCCATGTAAACTGAGCTCTTCTCCTCCAGATAAAGGCATCTTCACAGACGGAGCAGCAGCCAATCAGCGCGCGGCCGTCCTGATGACATCACTATGACGTGTTTCACACCTCTCAGCTGTGGCCAATAGCACGGCTCTGGCCATTATATATTGGGAGATTTGGGGACAGGGCGACGGGTCACCCTGAAGTTTGCTCCGTCTCTACAGCAGGTAACGCATCTTAACCTCTTTCTTGCCAGAGACACCCACTATTTAACGCTTTGCGGATGGAGAGAACAGCGGGGGCTGCAGAGAACAGCGGGGGCTGCAGAACTTTGCAACTATTTAATTTTTTAAATTAATGGGGATTTTTACAAGTAAGAGGGTCCCCCGGGCGTTCTGCAGCCCCCGAGCACCGCAAAATGTTCTCTTCTGTCCAATAGAGAAACACTGACTGCAGAACTAGCGCCGCGGCATCATGTACTTATTATACTCACTTATATAGCGCCATTAATTCCACAGCCATTTACTGACACTATCATCACTGTCCCCATTAGGGCTCACAATCTACATTCCCTATCACTATGTCTGGAGTGTGGGAGGAAACTGGAGACCCCGGAGGAAACCCATGCAAACACGGGGAGAACATTCAAATGCCATGCACGTTTTCCTTAGTGGGATTTGAACCCCAGACCCCAGTTCTGCACGACTGCAGTGCTGACCACTGAGCCGCTGTACAGTGCTGACCACTGAGCCGCCATTCAGTGCTGACCACTGAGTCGCCGTTCAGTGCTGACCACTGAGTCGCCGTTCAGTGCTGACCACTGAGCCGTCGTACAGTGCTGACCACTGAGTCGCCGTACAGTGCTGACCACTGAGTCGCCGTACAGTGCTGACCACTGAGTCGCCGTTCAGTGCTGACCACTGAGTTGCCGTACAGTGCTGACCACTGAGTTGCCATTCAGTGCTGACCACTGAGTCGCCGTACAGTGCTGACCACTGAGTCGCCGTACAGTGCTGACCACTGAGTTGCCATTCAGTGCTGACCACTGAGTTGCCGTACAGTGCTGACCACTGAGTTGCCGTACAGTCCTGACCACTGAGTTGCCATACAGTGCTGACCACTGAGCCGCCTTAGAGTGCTAACCACTGAGCCATCGTGCTGCCCATTAACCCCAACGTTGAATGCATAACTAACCCCTGCACCAACACGTTGTAGTTAACCCTGTATTGACACCAACACCAAAACTGACATTGTCACCTATTGTAGCTAATTCTGCATAAATCCCTGCACTGGTATTAACCCCTAGTTTGACGGCACAAATAACCCCCTCACTGCCACTAAACCCACCTCTAAGCCAACCACTAACCCCTGCACCAATACTAGTACAGGCTACAGAGGTAACCCTGCATTAACCCCCTCAAAATAAAGTCGCTCAATGCACAAAACCCAGCCCTGACCCAACCACTAACTCTTGCACCAACCCCAACAATAGCTGCAGAACTAAATCTGCACCAACACTAATCCCTCCACCAAACCCAACCAGCGGCTGCAGAGCCGAAACCCCCCCCTTCCCCCGCCCGTGCTTCAACACTAAACTCCAAATTTCCCCCTACACCATCTAATACACTGACCTGCAGGACATTTCCTATTTTTAAATTTTGGGAAAAAAGCAAAATATTGCAGAGTATGTCACCTCCACTGCAGAGCACTTTACTCCTATGCAGAGCATATTGCCCTCAGTGCAGAGCATTTTGCCGTCATTGCAGAGCATGTTCTGCTTATGACCGGAGTCTTCTCCATCTCTGCAGAATTCCTACTGCCTCTTATGGGACGGGAGAATTGAATAGTTGGGGGAGTAACCAGAACCCCACCCCAATGTTCTTGCTGTTTACTACCATTTGACTGCCCCCCCTACACCCCCCACCCGGTACCAGCCTCTCCTGCCCATCTCATGTCACCAGCTGCCGCCACCTGTCAGCCGGCTGTGAGATCTATATATACTGAGAATGTGCTGTCACTGCACTGACAGGCGGTCACTTGTGGGGGACTCACGCACTAGGCGACACCCTACACCACAACTGTTACATAACATGACCCTCCGGCTACTACAAAGAGTGAGGGGTCTCACGTACACATGTGCAGCTGCCAGGAGGAGGGCGCCGGGTGCCCAAAATGCATCAGGTCCATGGATCCCTATCGATCCTCTAGCCCCGATCCCTTCACCTGCACTGGTGTCGTCCGCTCACTGACCCTTCTTTTCCGCAGGTCCAGCCCAAACTCTCATCATGCCTTTCGGAAACACCCACAACAACTTCAAGCTGAACTTCTCAGTAGAGGAGGAATTTCCCGACCTCTCCAAACACAACAACCACATGGCCAAAGCCCTGACTGTTGACATCTACAAGAAGCTCAGAGACAAGCAGACACCCAGCGGCTTCACCCTGGACGATATCATCCAGACCGGTGTGGACAACCCCGGTAAGTTGTACTGTTCTGCTCTTTAGATGTCCCACACCGTGAAGGGCCGAGAGCGATCAGGAAGGTCCTCAACCCAGAGACCAAGGACCATCTAGGGCTCCTAGACCCGGCTTCATGAGGGACAGAGTTATTACTACAGTCTTCCACTTAGACCAGAGGGGGCAGAACATGAGCCACATTTTAGTGCTCACAAATTAAGAGATTTTGGTCATCTTGTTAGATAAGGAGACTTTTTTTTCTTATGCCACCTCTAGGTTGGCCAAGAGACTCAGTGCTACTTTCTTCCCCCTGATTTTGCATGCCCCGTCACCCTCCCTGGTGATGGACTTGGTTTCAGCCTGAGCTCCAGACAAGTCCATGCCGTCAATCACAAGTGAGGAAGGTGGGACATGCAAACTCGATGGGTGGAATTGTGCGCTGAGCTTTTTGGCAAAGCTCAGGGTACACCAAGCATATCCCATACAAGGTTATATGTTTAGTTTATAGTGTCGGTTTGGGCTGATGGAATCCCTTTAAGGCATTATCCTTTTTTCGCAAAATTATTCCCTACTAAAAAGTGTGTTAAACAGAAATCTGGAGCAATTCTAGTTTTCGCCTTAGTAAATCTCCGCGTGCCTCCTACTCTTCTTGAGTTACACCAGGTCTTATACTCCAGTCACTCTACTAAATATTGCATCTGTGGTTGTGACAGGTAAATAAGACAAGATAACAATAAAGGCCGAATCCGTAATGTAAGATGTAAGGTCCTTCTTCAGAATTCATCCGAGAGGAGCCCCCAGTTCAGCAGCTCTATAGTATAGTAACATATGATATGCCCCCGGAGCTCACCCCTCTGACTTTTCTCCCTTTAGGACACCCTTTCATCATGACTGTCGGCTGCGTTGCTGGAGATGAAGAATGCTATGAAGTGTTCAAGGATCTGTTGGACCCAGTCATTGAGGATCGTCACAACGGCTACAAGCCCACAGACAAGCACAAGACTGACCTCAACTTCAGCAACCTGAAGGTAAGAAGTGGTGGTGACGGCACAATATAATGTGCCTGGCTCCGGTCATTATAGTCTTACAATGTGTCAGCACAGGACTGGTTACCTTTTGGGATATTGTGCCCCCTAAAATTCCCCAATTTTGTCAAGTCCAGTTGATGGAGAACTTGGAGTGGAGGTGAGGAGAGGCCTCAAACTGAAATCTCTACTTGTTTTTTTGCAGGGAGGTGATGATCTGGACCCAAACTATGTCCTGAGCAGCCGTGTGAGGACTGGTCGCAGCATCAAGGGATACACCCTGCCCCCCCACTGCAGCCGTGGTGAGCGCCGCGCCATTGAGAAGCTGTCCATCCAGGGTAAGTGATCAGGAGACGGTGGGTCAAAGCGTGGGCAGACAGCCAGCATGTGGCCACAGAAATAATCCCAGTCTCTCTTTCCAGCTCTCAACAGCCTGTCAGGAGAATTCAAGGGCAAATACTACCCCCT
This sequence comes from Anomaloglossus baeobatrachus, assembly GCF_048569485.1. Taxonomy (NCBI): domain Eukaryota; kingdom Metazoa; phylum Chordata; class Amphibia; order Anura; family Aromobatidae; genus Anomaloglossus; species Anomaloglossus baeobatrachus. The sequence continues at coordinate 17,449,967 of NC_134361.1, forward strand.
GAAGGACATGAGTGATGCCGAGCAGCAGCAGCTCATCGATGACCACTTCCTGTTTGACAAGCCTGTGTCTCCCCTGCTTCTGGCTGCTGGCATGGCTCGCGACTGGCCCGATGCCCGCGGTATCTGGTACGTGACTGCACACCCCGGCTGGGAGACAATCCAGGTCATTGCATAGCTGCCTCAGGACAGGACTTGTTTGGTGGCTGCTCATAGTCATACTTCCCCATATGTGAAGGTTTCCAGAACCATACATGACTTAGAGACTAATTTCTCACCTTGTCCTGAACATCTGTGCCCCGGATGATGTGAGCACTTGTCACCAAGCATTGTAGAACTTTTTGGAGATCTCAGAATCCCCCTCACTGGCCGTTCTCAGGTAGAACTTGTGGATACGAAGGCTCATTATGTCCTCTTCTCTTCCAGGCACAATGATAACAAGACTTTCTTGGTCTGGGTGAATGAAGAGGACCATCTGAGAGTCATTTCCATGCAGAAGGGTGGTAACATGAAGGAGGTCTTCCAGCGCTTCTGTGTTGGTCTGCAAAAGGTAAGAGCTCCCTCGTCCACACTCCCATTCTCCTCTACAAACAGATTCTCTATGGCTCCAGTTCTGACCTGTGGTTATCCCTCATAGATTGAGGAGATCTTCAAGGCTGCTGGACATCCCTTCAGCTGGAGCGAGCATCTCGGTTACATCCTGACCTGCCCATCCAACTTGGGCACAGGTCTCAGGGGTGGTGTCCACGTCAAACTCCCCAACCTCAGCAAGCACGCCAAATTTGAAGAGATCCTGACCAGACTCCGTCTACAGAAGAGAGGCACTGGTGAGTGTGGTCCTTGCAACTGCTACACAATCATTCTTGAGACAGGTTCATAGAAGGACCCCATAAAGGTTCATACACAGAGAAGATGGGCCCCATACAGGTTCCTACACAGAGAGGATGGGGGTCTATACAGGTTCCTACACAGAGAAGATGGGGGTCTATACAGGTTCATAAACAGAAAATATGGGGCTCTGTACAGGTTCCTTCACAGAGAAGACAGGTTCCTACACAGAGAAGATGGGTCCTATACAGGTTCCTACACAGAGAGGATGGGGGTCTATACAGGTTCCTACACAGAGAAGATGGGCCCTATACCGGTTCCTACACAGTGAGGATGGGGGTCTATACAGGTTCATAAACAGAAAATATGGGGTTCTGTACAGGTTCCTTCACAGAGAAGACAGGTTCCTACACAGAGAAGATGGGTCCTATACAGGTTCCTACACAGAGAGGATGGGGGTCTATACAGGTTCCTACACAGAGAAGATGGGCCCTATACTGGTTCCTACACAGAGAGGATGGGGGTCTATACAGGTTCCTACACAGAGAAGATGGGCCCTATACTGGTTCCTACACAGAGAGGATGGGGGTCTATACAGGTTCCTACACAGAGAAGATGAGGCTCTGTACAGGTTCCTACACAAAGACAGGTTCCTACACAGAGAAAATGGGCCCTATATAGGTTCATAAACCGAAAAGATGGGGCTGTATACAGGTTTCTACACAGAGAAGATGGGGCTCTATACAGAGGTTTTATAACAAGATGGGGCCCCGTATAGGTTCACACACAGCGTGGATAGGGCTTCATATAGGTTCATATACAGGGTGGACAGGGGCCTATATTACGTCAATAAAAATCTATGACTCAAGCCACATGTGCAGGAGATAGCAATGAAGCAAAGCTGACTGTCTGCGGTGTTTTGGATTCAGGGTCTCGTCCACGGGTCTCATCTAAATCTTCTCTCTTCACAGGTGGAGTCGACACCGCTGCAGTCGGAGGCACCTTTGACATTTCCAATGCTGACAGACTGGGCTTCTCTGAGGTGGACCAGGTCCAGATGGTGGTAGATGGTGTGAAACTGATGGTTGAGATGGAGAAGAAGCTGGAGAAGGGAGGATCCATTGATGACTTGATTCCAGCACAGAAGTAAAGGACACAACAGAGACAGAGCCCTATAGGTCCCCGCACCACCGGAGGGGGCCCAGGAGACCCCACTGAGATCATTAGAGGTTGGAAGAGACGTCTTCATAGGATGGCATTAGAAATTGGGGAGAGAGAGGGGATATCACTGCCCACAGCACGGCCCCTCGATGAGCGGCATCACATCCTGATGGTTTCACTGTATATATTGTAAAACACCAGGTCCCCCCATTTACTATGTACCCCCCCCGATATCAGCAGAAGGCAATAAAGAAGAATTTCACCTCTGACTTTTCTATGTGTGATAGTAAAGTGAACAGGAACACGGAGAGATAGATGTATGTGTGATGGGCCCTAAACACCTCCAAGGTGCACTATACCAGGTTAATACACGTAGAAGGTGTGCTATATCAGTGTGATGCTTGTAAAGGGTGCGCTATATCAGGGAGACACCTGTAAAGGGTTCGCATTACCAGAGTGACACCCGTAGAGAGTGCGCATTACCAGAGTGACACCCGTAGAGGGTTCTCATTACCAGAGTGACACCCATAGAGGGTTCGCATTGCCAGAGTGACACCCATAGAGGGTTCTCATTACCAGAGTGACACCCGTAGAGGGTTCTCATTACCAGAGTGACACCCATAGAGGGTGCGCTATACCAGAGTGACACCCATAGAGGGTGCGCTATACCAGAGTGACACCCATAGAGGGTTCTCATTACCAGAGTGACACCCATAGAGGGTTAGCATTGCCAGAGTGACACCCTTAGAGAGTTCCCATTACCAGCGTGACACCCATGAAGAGTGCGCTATACCAGGGTTACACCTGTAGAGGGTGCGCTATATCAGGGAGACATCCGCAGAGGGTTCCCATTACCAGGGTGACACCCATAGAGGGTGCGCTATACCAGGGTGACCCGTGTAGAGGGTGCGCTATACCAGGGTGACCTGTGTAGAGGGTGCGCTATACCAGGGTGACATCCATAGAGGGTGCGCTATACCAGGGTGACACCCGTAGAGGGTACGCATTAGCAGGTTGACATCTGTAGAGGGTGCGCTCTACCAGGATATTCACATTGATGGTGCTTATTCAATGTGGTCCGTGCAGAGATGAACCTTTCACTATTCTGCATACCTCCGGACGCGGTCGCCCTCCCGTCTCCCGTTCCTGCCTGCACAATACACACACACCATGATTGGGTTTCATAGGGTGATTTTAATAAATAGTTTTGGGGTACATTGTTGAGGAGGAGGGTTCACTGCTGACATTCTACACTACGAGCGTGTGTGCTGGGTACATGACACCGCCTGCGCTCTGGCTTCTAGTTTCGGCACTGTGTGGGTGTCAGGAGGTCCTGGACCCCATTCTGAACACTGTAGTTGTTGGACTATTACCCTCATCACTGTGTGACATCTAGAGAGGTTCAGATTAATAACCAAAGAGGACGAGGCGCCTGCAGATCATCTCCCCCAGAAAGGAAGTGACCGCAACATTATAGTGTAGACTCCGGGATGAAATATTTACAGCGGCTCCCAGGTGGCACTTTACTGCATTCATGCGGATTAGATGGTGCTGGGACCGGTTCAGGGTACATCAGTTGTGGGTGTGAGGCTAAGGTGGTGCCGGGACTGGCTGCAGTGATGAAGAGGAGGGTGCAGGGCAGAAGTATCGGGTGTGGGGTGCAGATGATGTTGGGGATGGCTGCAGTGATGAAGAGGAGGGTGCAGGGCAGAAGTATCGGGTGTGGGGTGCAGATGATGTCGGGGACTGGCTACAGTGATGAAGAGGAGGGTGCAGGGCAGAAGTATCGGGTGTGGGGTGCAGATGATATCGGGGCTGGCTGCAGTGATGAAGAGGAGGATGCAGGGCAGAAGTATCGGGTGTGGGGTGCAGATGATGTTGGGGCTGGCTGCAGTGATGAAGAGGAGGGTGCAGGGCAGAAGTATCGGGTGTGGGGTGCAGATGATTTTGGGGCTGGCTGCAGTGATGAGGAGGAGGGTGCAGGGCAGATATATCGGGTGTGGGGTGCAGATGATGTTGGGGCTGGCTGCAGTGATGAAGAGGAGGGTGCAGGGCAGATATAATCGGGTGTGGGGTGCAGATGATGTCGGGGCTGGCTGCAGTGATGAGGAGGAGGGTGCAGGGCAGATATAATCGGGTGTGGGGTGCAGATGATGTTGGGGCTGGCTGCAGTGATGAGGAGGAGGGTGCAGGGCAGATATAATCGGGTGTGGGGTGCAGATGATGTCGGGGCTGGCTGCAGTGATGAAGAGGAGGGTGCAGGGCAGCAGTTTTGGGTGTGGGGTGCAGATGATGTTGGGGCTGGCTGTAGTGATGAAGAGGAGGGTGCAGGACAGATATATCGGGTGTGGGGTGCAGATGATGTTGGGGATGGCTGCAGTGATGAAGAGGAGGGTGCAGGGCAGAAGTATCGGGTGTGGGGTGCAGATTATGTCGGGGACTGGCTACAGTGATGAAGAGGAGGGTGCAGGGCAGAAGTATCGGGTGTGGGGTGCAGATGATGTTGGGGCTGGCTGCAGTGATGAAGAGGAGGGTGCAGGGCAGAAGTATCGGGTGTGGGGTGCAGATGATTTTGGGGCTGGCTGCAGTGATGAAGAGGAGGGTGCAAGGCAGAAGTATCGGGTGTGGGGTGCAGATGATTTTGGGGCTGGCTGCAGTGATGAAGAGGAGGGTGCAAGGCAGAAGTATCGGGTGTGGGGTGCAGATGATTTTGGGGCTGGCTGCAGTGATGAAGAGGAGGGTGCAGGGCAGATATATCAGGTGTGGGGTGCAGATGATTTTGGGGCTGGCTGCAGTGATGAAGAGGAGGGTGCAAGGCAGAAGTATCGGGTGTGGGGTGCAGATGATTTTGGGGCTGGCTGCAGTGATGAAGAGGAGGGTGCAAGGCAGAAGTATCGGGTGTGGGGTGCAGATGATATCGGGGCTGGCTGCAGTGATGAAGAGGAGGGTGCAGGGCAGATATATCGGGTGTGGGGTGCAGATGATGTCGGGGCTGGCTGCAGTGATGAGGAGGAGGGTGCAGGGCAGATATATCGGGTGTGGGGTGCAGATGATGTGGGGCTGGCTGCAGTGATGAGGAGGGTGCAGGGCAGATATATCGGGTGTGGGGTGCAGATGATTTTGGGGCTGGCTGCAGTGATGAAGAGGAGGGTGCAGGGCAGATATATCGGGTGTGGGGTGCAGATGATGTCGGGGCTGGCTGCAGTGATGAGGAGGAGGGTGCAAGGCAGAAGTATCGGGTGTGGGGTGCAGATGATGTCGGGGACTAGCTGCAGTGATGAGGAGGAGGGTGCAGGGCAGATGTATCGGGTGTGGGAAGAGGATGCAGGGCAGATATATCGGGTGTGGGGTGCAGATGATGTTGGGGCTGGCTGCAGTGATGAGGAGGAGGGTGCAGGGCAGATATATCGGGTGTGGGGTGCAGATGATGTCGGGGCTGGCTGCAGTGATGAGGAGGGTGCAGGGCGGAAGTATCGGGTGTGGAGTGCAGATGATGTGGGGCTGGCTGCAGTGATGAAGAGGAGGGTGCAGGGCAGATATATCGGGTGTGGGGTGCAGATGATGTCGGGGCTGGCTGCAGTGATGAAGAGGAGGATGCAGGGCGGAAGTATCGGGTGTGGAGTGCAGATGATGTGGGGCTGGCTGCAGTGATGAGGAGGAGGGTGCAGGGCAGATATATCGGGTATGGGGTGCAGATGATGTGGGGCTGGCTGCAGTGATGAAGAGGAGGGTGCAGGGCAGATATATCGGGTGTGGGGTGCAGATGATGTCGGGGCTGGCTGCAGTGATGAGGAGGGTGCAGGGCGGAAGTGACGGGTGTGGAGTGCAGATGATGTGGGGCTGGCTGCAGTGATGAAGAGGAGGGTGCAGGGCAGATATATCGGGTGTGGGGTGCAGATGATGTCGGGGCTGGCTGCAGTGATGAGGAGGAGGGTGCAGAGCAGATATATCGGGTGTGGGGTGCAGATGATGTCAGGGCTGGCTGCAGTGATGAAGAGGAGGGTGCAGGGCAGATATATCGGGTGTGGGGTGCAGATGATGTCGGGGCTGGCTGCAGTGATGAAGAGGAGGGTGCAGGGCAGATATATCGGGTGTGGGGTGCAGATGATTTTGGGGCTGGCTGCAGTGATGAGGAGGAGGGTGCAGGGCAGATATATCGGGTGTGGGGTGCAGATGATGTTGGGGCTGGCTGCAGTGATGAAGAGGAGGGTGCAGGGCAGATATAATCGGGTGTGGGGTGCAGATGATGTCGGGGCTGGCTGCAGTGATGAGGAGGAGGGTGCAGGGCAGATATAATCGGGTGTGGGGTGCAGATGATGTCGGGGCTGGCTGCAGTGATGAAGAGGAGGGTGCAGGGCAGCAGTTTTGGGTGTGGGGTGCAGATGATGTTGGGGCTGGCTGTAGTGATGAAGAGGAGGGTGAAGGACAGATATATCGGGTGTGGGGTGCAGATGATGTTGGGGCTGGCTGCAGTGATGAGGAGGAGGGTGCAGGGCAGATATAATCGGGTGTGGGGTGCAGATGATGTTGGGGCTGGCTGTAGTGATGAAGAGGAGGGTGCAGGACAGATATATCGGGTGTGGGGTGCAGATGATGTCGGGGCTGGCTGCAGTGATGAAGAGGAGGGTGCAGGGCAGATATATCGGGTGTGGGGTGCAGATGATGTCGGGGCTGGCTGCAGTGATGAAGAGGAGGGTGCAGGGCAGCAGTTTTGGGTGTGGGGTGCAGATGATGTTGGGGCTGGCTGTAGTGATGAAGAGGAGGGTGCAGGACAGATATATCGGGTGTGGGGTGCAGATGATGTCGGGGCTGGCTGCAGTGATGAGGAGGAGGGTGCAGGGCAGATATAATCGGGTGTGGGGTGCAGATGATGTCGGGGCTGGCTGCAGTGATGAGGAGGAGGGTGCAGGGCAGATATAATCGGGTGTGGGGTGCAGATGATGTGGGGCTGGCTGCAGTGATGAAGAGGAGGGTGCAGGGCAGATATATCGGGTGTGGGGTGCAGATGATTTTGGGGCTAGCTGCAGTGATGAGGAGGAGGGTGCAGGGCAGATATATCAGGTGTGGGGTGCAGATGATGTTGGGGCTGGCTGCAGTGATGAAGAGGAGGGTGCAGGGCAGATATATCAGGTGTGGGGTGCAGATGATGTTGGGGCTGGCTGCAGTGATGAAGAGGAGGGTGCAGGGCAGATATATCAGGTGTGGGGTGCAGATGATGTCGGGGCTGGCTGCAGTGATGAGGAGGAGGGTGCAGGGCAGATATATCAGGTGTGGGGTGCAGATGATGTTGGGGCTGGCTGCAGTGATGAAGAGGAGGGTGCAGGGCAGATATAATCGGGTGTGGGGTGCAGATGATGTCGGGGCTGGCTGCAGTGATGAGGAGGAGGGTGCAGGGCAGATATAATCGGGTGTGGGGTGCAGATGATGTCGGGGCTGGCTGCAGTGATGAAGAGGAGGGTGCAGGGCAGCAGTTTTGGGTGTGGGGTGCAGATGATGTTGGGGCTGGCTGTAGTGATGAAGAGGAGGGTGCAGGGCAGATATATCAGGTGTGGGGTGCAGATGATGTTGGGGCTGGCTGCAGTGATGAAGAGGAGGGTGCAGGGCAGCAGTTTTGGGTGTGGGGTGCAGATGATGTTGGGGCTGGCTGTAGTGATGAAGAGGAGTGTGCAGGACAGATATATCAGGTGTGGGGTGCAGATGATGTTGGGGCTGGCTGCAGTGATGAAGAGGAGGGTGCAGGGCAGAAGTATCAGGTGTGGGGTGCAGATGATGTTGGGGCTGGCTGCAGTGATGAAGAGGAGGGTGCAGGGCAGATATATCAGGTGTGGGGTGCAGATGATGTTGGGGCTGGCTGTAGTGATGAAGAGGAGGGTGCAGGGCAGATATATCAGGTGTGGGGTGCAGATGATGTTGGGGCTGGCTGCAGTGATGAAGAGGAGGGTGCAGGGCAGCAGTTTTGGGTGTGGGGTGCAGATGATGTTGGGGCTGGCTGTAGTGATGAAGAGGAGGGTGCAGGACAGATATATCAGGTGTGGGGTGCAGATGATGTTGGGGCTGGCTGCAGTGATGAAGAGGAGGGTGCAGGGCAGCAGTTTTGGGTGTGGGGTGCAGATGATGTTGGGGCTGGCTGTAGTGATGAAGAGGAGGGTACAGGGCAGATATATCAGGTGTGGGGTGCAGATGATGTTGGGGCTGGCTGCAGTGATGAAGAGGAGGGTGCAGGGCAGCAGTTTTGGGTGTGGGGTGCAGATGATGTTGGGGCTGGCTGCAGTGATGAAGAGGAGGGTGCAGGACAGATATATCAGGTGTGGGGTGCAGATGATGTTGGGGCTGGCTGCAGTGATGAGGAGGAGGGTGCAGGGCAGAAGTATCAGGTGTGGGGTGCAGATGATGTCGGGGCTGGCTGCAGTGATGAGGAGGAGTAGAGATGAGCGAACCTTTGGAAGTTCAGTTCTGTAGGAACAGTCGAACCTTAAAAAAGTTTGGTTTTGACCCCGACTTGATTCAAACCTCAATGGAAGTCAGTAATTGGGCATTTCGTGGCTCCATCCACGTGCTGCCAGCCAGAAGCAGAACACTTCCGGGGGCGGGTGGTCAGGATTTTTTAATATGTATATATATATATATATATATATATATATATATACACACACATATTTTTTTGTTTTTGTTGCACCCTATATCTGATATCTGATCGCGCTGATGTTACCCCCAGTGCGAGCCGATCACACACTGCGCACGGCTCACACCGGCTGAGCATCCCTCACACCCGAGCTCCGCGCTGATCGCTTCAGTGGTTTGCACTCGTAACTCACTCGAACTTTGAACCCAAACCTTGTTTTTTTGGAAGTCGGTTTCCGAACCCAAACATCGAACCTCAGGTTCCCTCATCTCTAAGGAGGAGGGTGCAGTGCAGCAGTGTAGGGTGCAGATGGTGCCGGGGGCTGCAGTGATGAGGAGGGTGCAGTGCAGCAGTTTTGGGTGTAGGGTACAGATGGTGTCGGGGGCTGCAGTGATGAGGAGGGTGCAGTGCAGCAGTTTTGGGTGTAGTGTGCAGATGGTGTCGGGGGCTGCAGTGATGAGGAGGGTGCAGTGCAGCAGTTTCGGGAGTAGGGTGCAGATGGTGTCGGGGGCTGCAGTGATGAGGAGGGTGCAGTGCAGCAGTTTCGGGTGTAGGGTGCAGATGGTGTCGGGGGCTGCAGTGATGAGGAGGGTGCAGTGCAGCAGTTTTGGGTGTAGGGTACAGATGGTGTCGGGGGCTGCAGTGATGAGGAGGGTGCAGTGCAGCAGTTTTGGGTTGTAGTGTGCAGATGGTGTCGGGGGCTGCAGTGATGAGGAGGGTGCAGTGCAGCAGTTTTCGGGAGTAGGGTGCAGATGGTGTCGGGGGCTGCAGTGATGAGGAGGGTGCAGTGCAGCAGTTTCGGGTGTAGGGTGCAGATGGTGTCGGGGGCTGCAGTGATGAGGAGGGTGTAGTGCAGCAGTTCGGGTGTAGGGTGCAGATGGTGCCGGGGGGCTGCAGTGATGAGGAGGGTGCAGTGCAGCAGTTCGGGGTGTAGGGTGCAGATGGTGTCGGGGCTGGCTGCAGTGATGAGGAGGGTGCAGTGCAGCAGTTTCGGGTGTAGGGTGCAGATGGTGCCGGGGGCTGCAGTGATGAGGAGGGTGCAGTGCAGCAGTTTCGGGTGTAGGGTACAGATGGTGTCGGGGGCTGCAGTGATGAGGAGGGTGCAGTGCAGCCGTTTGGGTGTAGGGTGCAGATGGTGTCGGGGGCTGCAGTGATGAGGGTGCAGTGCAGCAGTTTTGGGTGTAGGGTGCAGATGGTGCCGGGGATGACTGCAGTGACGAGGAGGGTGCAGTGCAGCAGTTTCGGGTGTAGGGTGCAGATGGTGTCGGGGGCTGCAGTGATGAGGGTGCAGTGCAGCAGTTTTTGGGTGTAGGGTGCAGATGGTGTCGGGGGCTGCAGTGATGAGGAGGGTGCAGTGCAGCAGTTTCGGGTGTAGGGTACAGATGGTGTCGGGGGCTGCAGTGATGAGGAGGGTGCAGTGCAGCAGTTTCGGGTGTAGGGTGCAGATGGTGCCGGGGGCTGCAGTGATGAGGAGGGTGCTGGCAGCAGTATCGGTGTAGGGTACAGATGATGTCGGAGGCTGCAGTGATGAGGAGGGTGCAGTGCAGCAGTTTCGGGTGTAGGGTGCAGATGATGTCGGAGGCTGCAGTGATGAGGAGGGTGCAGTGCAGCAGTGTCGGGGTGGGGTGTAAGCAGAGCTTTTGCAGTAATGGCGGTGCAGTGATATTTCAAGGCTAGGCGGTGGTTTTGCAGCAGTGATGAAGATGCAGTAAAGCAAGTGGGTTTTAGATGGAGACGGGGTTACAGTGATGAGGAGGGTGCAGAACAATCCAGTGCTGGGTTTGGTAGGTGGGCACTACACCAGGCGATATTATATTTGAGGATGGCAGCACCCAAATAACACCTCCCCCCACCAGGCATCTGCGTGACCTGCACATATCATTATATACACACCGGCCCTCCGCGTGACGGGCGGTCTATGAGCGCAGGGGGAGGAGCTTCTGATTCATCAGGGGGTGACGAAAGTGCGGGGCTGGGAAGTGTCATGGAAAACCGGTTAACATAGCACATATGTCGGGGGAGGGGCTAATATATTGTCCGTTATTTGAGTGGGCGGAGCCAGAGATGGGAGAGAATTTGGGAAGGAAACTGTTAATAAGGTCTCGGATCCAGCATCAGGTTCACACTGCGCAAAACCCCGAGTAAAAATCACCGCCCCTCCCCCGCCACTGATGGCACGGCTCTCAGTACATGAGTGGGCATGGCACGTCCAGAAGGGGCGTCTCATGGGTGGAGTGGACGTCGTCCTCCTGCTTCGGCCACAGATCCTCAGACAAATCCCTACAGGTGCAGCAATCCAGACCAGGAGGCGTCCGTCTTAAAGGCACAGCGTCCCAACAGTACAGGAGGGGGTGGCTGCCCCAGACTAGTCGTGCTTCACCCCCGATGGGGCTTGTCCCAGCTTCAAAAAGCTACAGCAGCATCCTAGAGGACTCCACGGAACGAATATATCCCCTTCTTAAAGTCCCAGCGTCCCAACGGTGACAAGTGGGCGGAGCTTGCCTGGTAAGGGCCGAGGTCTTCCCACTGGGTAAGATTCACTGGGAGCAGTTGAGGGGGCTGGCGAATTCAAGGGGGGGCGCCGGGTGGATTTTGTCACATCCCCGGAAGGTCGGAGCAGGCCGGAGTGGGCCGACGCTTTATTCCAAGGTATATAGCTACTGCAGAAAGAGAGAGAAAGGGAAATGAAAAGAAGGGAGCACAGGGGGAAAATGGCTGCCCTGCTGGACACAACTGCCAACACAACTGCCACGCTGGCTCTAAGTCATACAGTCGACTGACTGTGCCCTAAGGTGGAGGCCCCATCATCTGCTGACCACACTACTGCTCCATGGTGGAGGCCCCATCATCTGCTGACCCCACTACTGCTCCATGGTGGAGGCCCCATCATCTGCTGACCCCACTACTGCTCCATGGTGGAGGCCCCATCATCTGCTGACCACACTACTGCTCCATGGTGGAGGCCCCATCATCTGCTGACCACACTACTGCTCCATGGTGGAGGGCCCCATCATCTGCTGACCCCACTACTGCTCCATGGTGGAGGCCCCATCATCTGCTGACCACACTACTGCTCCATGGTGGAGACGCGTCATCTCATGACCTCACAACTGCTCCATGGTGGAGGCCCCATCATCTGCTGACCCCACTACTGCTCCATGGTGGAGGCCCCATCATCTGCTGACCACACTACTGCTCCATGGTGGAGGCCCCATCATCTGCTGACCACACTACTGCTCCATGGTGGAGGCCCCATCATCTGCTGACCCCACTACTGCTCTATAGTGGAGGCCCCATCATCATCTCCTGACCTCACAACTGCTCCATGGTAGAGGCCCGATCATCTTCTGACCTCACAACTGCTCCATGGTGGAGGCCCCATCATCTGCTGACCCCACTAGTACTCCATGGTGGAGACGCGTCATCTCATGACCTCACTACTGCTCCATGGTGGAGGCCACATCATCATCTCCTGACCTCACAACTGCTCCATAGTGGAGGCCCCATCATCATCTCCTGACCTCACAACTGCTCCATGGTAGAGGCCCCATCATCTCCTGACCTCACAACTGCTCCATGATGGAGGCCCCATCACCTGCTAACCTCACTACTGCTCCATGGTGGAGGCCCCAGCATCTGCTGACCTCACTATGGCTCCATGGTGGATGCCCCAGCATCTGCTGACCTCACTACTGCTCCATGGTGGAGGCCCCATCACCTGCTGACCTCACTACTGCTCCATGGTGGAGGCCCCATCACCTGTTGACCTCACTACTGCTCCATGGTGGAGGCCCCATCACCTGCTAACCTCACTACTGCTCCATGGTGGAAGCCCCATCACCTGTTGACCTCACTACTGCTCCATGGTGGAGGCCCCATCACCTGCTAACCTCACTACTGCTCCATGGTGGAGGCCCAAGCATCTGCTGACCACACTACTGGTCTGTGGTGGAGGCCCCATCATCTCCTAACCTCACTACTGCTCCATGGTGGAGGCCCCATCACCTGCTGACCTCACTACTGCTCCATGGTGGAAGCCCCTTCACCTGTTGACCTCACTACTGCTCCATGGTGGAGGCCCCATCACCTGTTAACCTCACTACTGCTCCATGGTGGAGGCCCAAGCATCTGCTGACCACACTATTTCTCCATGGTGGAGGCCCCAGCAGCTGCTGACCACACTACTGGTCTGTGGTGGAGGCCCCATCATCTCCTGAACTCACTACTGCTCCATGGTGGAGGCCCCAGCATCTGCTGACCACGCTATTGCTCTATGGTGGAGGCCCCAGCATCTGCTGACCTCACTACTGCTCCATGGTGGAGGCCCCAGCATCTGCTGGCCACACTACTGCTCCATGGTGGAGGCCCCAGCATCTATTGCCAACACTACTGCTCCATGGTGGAGGCCACCGCATCTACTGGCCACACTACTGCTCCATGGTGGAGGCCCCAGCATCTGCTGGCCACACTACTGCTCCATGGTGGAGGCCCCAGCATCTGCTGACCCCACTACTGCTCCATGGTGTAGGCCCCAGCATCTGCTGGCCACACTCCTGCTCCATGGTGGAGGCCCCATCATCTCCTGACCTCACTAATGCTCCATGGTGGAGGCCCCAGCATCTGCTGGCCACACTCCTGCTCCATGGTGGAGGCCCCATCATCTCCTGACCTCACTAATGCTCCATGGTGGAGGCCCCATCATCTCCTGACCTCACTACTGCTCCGTGGTGGAGGCCCCATCATCTGCTGACCTCACTACTGCTCCGTGGTGGAGGCCCCATCATCTGCTGACCTCACTACTGCTCCATGGTGTAGGCCCCAGCATCTGCTGACCCCACTAGTGCTCCATGGTGGAGACGCGTCATCTCATGACCTCACTACTTCTCCATGGTGGAGGCTCCATTATCTCCTCCCCTCACTACTGCTCCATGGTGGAGGCTGCGTTATCTCCTGATATAATGGGGTGGTAGTAAGGAATAGATGAGTACTTGCCTTGTGACCTCAGGTCTCCGGACTCTCTCAGATTCGTCTGTGACCCTGGAAATAAAGGTGATGATACCATGAAGAATTAGACAAGGTTAATGGACCCGTCCTAGAGCTTGACCCTCACACCGGGCCCTACAGGAAATATGGGGCTGTTATACTGGGTGATGCAGGCAGAGGGGGAACCGCAGGACTTAGGAGAGCAATGGTGACACCATCATTCACCAACTGGACCGCTCCACAGCGTCAGCTTCACACGTCATCAATTGCACCAGAAGTCACAGCGACCATCTGCGATCACCTCTAATGTGGAGCACGAGTCCGAAAATCCAAGAGAACCAAAAGGTTCTTCTCAAATTCACCAAGAACAACTTGATCAACACTCAGTGTAATGGTGATAAAATGGTGCAGGAAGGAGGAGGAGGTGTGATAGTATAATAGTGCAGGGAGGAGGTGTGATAGTATAATGGTGTAGTAATGGTATAATGGTGCAGGAGGAGGAGGAGGTGTGATGTTATAATGGTGCAGGAAGGAGGAGGAGGTGTGATAGTATAATGGTGCAGGGAGGAGGTGTGATAGTATAATGGTGTAGTAATGGTATAATGGTGCAGGAAGGAGGAGGAGGTGTGATAGTATAATAGTGCAGGGAGGAGGTGTGATAGTATAATGGTGCAGTAATGGTATAATGGTGCAGGAGGAGGAGCAGGTGTTATTTTGCATTATGTAGTAGCAGATGGTGTAATGGTGCGGGGAGGCGATGGTAAAAATATGGGGGTGAAGGAAATGAGGGCGGTCGTGCTGTGATGTATCATCATTCCCATCTTATGGGCAAAGAGAAAGGCAAAAGAACAAGACCAAGAATGAAGATCCTGGAGCCACGAGAGCAGATGAGAGATTCATGAGCAAAAAGTGGCCAATATCACCATAATAAAGAAGCCGACCTGGGCGCTGACCACATGACCGAACACCACTAATACCTGTAAGGACCAGACCTGGGCGCGGACCACACGGCCAAACACCACTAATACCTGTAAGGACCAGACCTGGGCGCGAACCACATGACTGAACACCACTAATACCTGTCAGGACCACATCCGGGCGCTGACCACATGACCGAACACCACTAATACCTGTAAGGACCAGACCTGGGCGCGGACCACACGGCCAAACACCACTAATACCTGTAAGGACCAGACCTGGGCGCTGACCACATGACCGAACACCACTAATACCTGTAAGGACCACATCCGGGCGCTGACCACATGACCGAACACCACTAATACCTGTAAGGACCAGACCTGGGCGCGGACCACACGGCCAAACACCACTAATACCTGTAAGGACCAGAGCTGGGCGCGAACCACATGACTGAACACCACTAATACCTGTCAGGACCACATCCGGGCGCGGACCACATGACCGAACTCCACTAATACCTGTAAGGACCACATCCGGGCGCGGACCACATGACTGAACACCACTAATACCTGTAAGGACCACATCCGGGCGCGGACCACATGACCGAACACCACTAATACCTGTAAGGACCAGACCTGGGCATGGACCACTCGACCGACCACCACTAATACCTGTAAGGACCAGACCCGGGTGTGGACCACACGGCCGGACACCACTAATACCTGTAAGGACCAGACCCGGGCGCGGACCACACGGCCGGACACCACTAATACCTTTAAGGACTAGACCCGAGAGTGGACTACAAGGCCAGGCGATATGGGGCCACACACAGGCCTACACCTTTCTTCTCATGGACACCAGGCACAGAGCTGGAGCGCCCCTCCTCACCCAGTCACGTTGCACTTTTTGGGGCAGAAGGTTGTTACGTGGCTGCAGGACAATGGAGTCCACCAGACGAAGGATTCGGCCCACGGATTATTACAGGGAGACACTTACTGATCTTGCTGTCCTGAGGGAGAGACACTCCAGACACACAGCGGTGAGACGCCTGTCTCTTAGAGGGGTCAAGAGCGACCCTGGAGAGAAAGCCAGAAAAGGAAAGGGGGGAAAGACAGAGGGGAGGGGGGAGAAAAACTATCAGAAGGCAGGTGATAGGAAAGGAGGAAAGCAGAAAGGGGAGCAACGGCCAGTACAGTCCACTAGTGTCCCCCAACTGTGTCACCCACCTACAGATACCGAGATTTCAACACAACTGAGCGCAGCGGGTCTAATGCAACTGAGTGCAGCGCAGCAGGTCCAATGCAACTGAGCGCAACAGGTCCAATGCAACTGAGCGCAACAGGTCCAATGCAACTGAGCGCAACAGGTCCAATGCAACTGAGCGCAGCGCAGCAGGTCCAATGCAACTGAAAACAGGAACAATGCAACTAAGCGCAGCAGGTCCAATGCAAGTGAGCGCAGCAGGTACAATGCAACTGAAAATGGGAACAATAAAACTAAAAGTGGGAACAATGTAACTGAGTGCAGCAGGTACAATGCAACTGAAAGCAGGAACAATGCAACTGAGCACAGCGGGTACAATGCAACTGAAAGCAGGTACAATGCAACTGAGCGCAGTGGGTACAATGCAACTGAAAATGGGAACAATGCAACTGAAAGGTACAATGCAACTGAGCGCAGCGGGTACAATGCAACTGAAAATGGGAACAATGCAACTGAAAGCAGGTACAATGCAACTGAGCGCAGCGGGTATAATGCAACTGAGCGCAGCGGGTATAATGCAACTGAGCGCACCGGGTATAATGCAACTGAGCGCAGTGAGTACAATGCAACTGAAAGCGGGTACAATGCAACTGAGCGCAGCAGGCACAATGCAAGTGAAAGCAGAGAGTACAATGCAACTGAGTACAGTATGTACAATACAACTGATAGCAGCGGGTACAATACAACTGAGCGCAGCGTGTACAATGCAACTGAGCGCAGCGGGTATAATGCAACTGAGCGCAGCGGGTATAATGTAACTGAAAGCGGGTACAATGCAACCGAGCGCAGTATGTACAATACAACTGACAGCCGCGGGTACAATGAAATTGTGCTCACCGGGTGCAACACAACTAAGAGAAGCAGGCACAATGTGCAGTTGTTCTGATAAGTTTACACACCGCTGGAAGAATTTGTACCATTTTTTGAAACCTCCTCTTGTGATCCCGTAAAACCCTTCCGGTCAGTCTCAGACTATTGATCAGGTGAGGCCGAAATACAACCGCACTGACCACCGAAATGTGCAA
This sequence comes from Anomaloglossus baeobatrachus, assembly GCF_048569485.1. Classification (NCBI taxonomy): domain Eukaryota; kingdom Metazoa; phylum Chordata; class Amphibia; order Anura; family Aromobatidae; genus Anomaloglossus; species Anomaloglossus baeobatrachus. Next base: position 17,466,764 of record NC_134361.1, read on the forward strand.
AGGTGTCTCTGGGGGGTCCGGACGCTCCTCTGCCGTCTCATCCTGTGGGTACAATGGCGATATTCGGACATGGCCGGGTGTGATTGTACCCACAGGATGAGACGGCAGAGGCGCGTCCGGACCCCCCAGAGACACCTTTGCACATTTGGGACTTTGCAGCCCCCTGACGCTCTGGGAAGTGATAAAACCGACATTGGATCTGTAGGGAAAAGCAAGTTTAACCCTTTCCCGTTGTGGCCAAATTTCATGCTTTCCTCCTGTTCCTGGGGACCGACAAATCTAATCTCTGGCTTTTTTTTATTATTTTATAGTTTAAAGATTGCAATTTTTTGGGAATAGGACGACACCAAATAGAATTTTTTTTTACATTTTTGGGTTAGGGATAGGGGCGATCTGAGCAATGAGGACAGGAGGTAATGTACCGTGTAAGGACTAAGAGGGTGTAAAGTCAGCAGCACATGTGTACCCGACGGCCGCAGCGGGCGCAGACTGGGCCGAACATCTGCCGTCCTGTCTGGTCGCAGTTATATCTGCCCCAGGGGTCCTCATGTTCAGCACAGTGCGGCCCACCTCGCGGATACTCCCATCATGCCTTCATCTACACTAACACGTCACCTATTTCGCCGGGGTCGGTCTGTCGGGGTCTCCCGGGCCCCTCCATATTCTGCCTTACCTGCGGGTCAGTTTGGAGGTCAGCTTGCTGAACAGGTTGGAGGTGGCTCGGGATCGGCTCTGATTTAGCCCCTCGTGGGGGTGCGTCGGTGAGCTGGGAGGTGGATTCTGACCCCTCCGATCTCGGACGTGGCCGCCGTGGAAAGTGCTGCGGACATTGGATCCTCGGGACAGGCAGCTGCGCTCTGCGATGCTCTGCGTAGAGGGCGACGGTGCGGGCGGGCGAGAAGGAGTGGAGCTGAGTGACAAGACAGAGCTGGCGGTCAGAAGGAGCGGCGTCATCCGGTCACATCCCGCCAGCCCAACACTTACCTGTTCTCCTTTCCGTTATGGAGCAGGGAATGGCGCTCTGAAGCGTGGCGGTCTGTGCACACATACGTGTTCCTGCGCCCCATCACACCCGGGGGAGTGTTCATCTGTCAGACAGAGAGAAATCAGCACATGACAGAGGTCAAGAACCCGCCCAGAGGAGGCCGAAAACCCGCCCAGAGGAGGCCGAGAACCCGCCCAGAGGAGGCCGAAAACCCGCCCAAAAGAGGCCGAAAACCCGCCCAATGGAGGCCGAGAACCCACCCAGAGGAAGCCGAGAACCCGCCCAGAAGAGGCCGAAAACCCGCCCAGGAGAGGCCGAGAACCCGCCCAAAAGAGGCCGAGAACCCGCCCAGAGGAGACCAAGAACCCGCCCAAAAGAGGCCGAGAACCCGTCCAGAGGAGGCCGAAAACCCGCCCAGGAGAGGCCGAGAACCCGCCCAGAGGAGGCCGAGAACCCGCCCACAGGAGGTCGAGAACCCGCCCAAAACAGGTCGAGAACCCACCAAGAGGGGGCAGAAAACCCGCCCACAGGAGGTCGAGAACCCGCCCAAAAGAGGCCAAGAGCCCGCCCAGAGGAGACCGAGAACCCGCCCAGAGGAGGCCGAAAACCCGCCCAGAGGAGGCCGAAAACCCACCCAGAGGAGGCCGAAAACCCGCCCAAAAGAGGCCGAGAACCCGCCCAGAGGAGACCAAGAACCCGCCCAAAAGAGGCCGAGAACCCGCCCAGAGGAGGCCGAAAACCCGCCCAAAAGAGGCCGAGAACCCGCCCACAGGAGGTCGAGAACCCGCCCAGGAGAGGCCGAGAACCCGCCCAGGAGAGGCCGAGAACCCGCCCACAGGAGGTCAAGAACCCGCCCAAAACAGGTCGACAACCCACCAAGAGGGGGCAGAAAACCCGCCCACAGGAGGTCGAGAACCCGCCCAAAAGAGGCCAAGAACCCGCCCAGAGGAGACCGAGAACCCGCCCAGAGGAAGCCGAGAACCCGCCCATAGGAGGCTGAGAACCCGCCCAGAGGAGACCGAGAACCCGCCCAGAAGAGGCCGAGAACCCGCCCACAGGAGGCCGAGAACCCGCCCACAGGAGGCCGAGAACCCGCCCAGAATAGGCCGAGAACCCGCCCAGAGCTTCTCACAGCTGACGGCTTGTTACAATGTGTCCGCACAATCCATGGTGAGCTGGATCCTGCACTGACACATCGTAGCAAACCACAAACTGGATGAGATCAGTGCGGGTTTTCAGCACAGCTTGGCAGTAAGCAGAGTTCTTGAAAATGGTGAGAAGTGAGCAAAGTCATATCCTTACAGTTGTGGGTGGAGCCTCTTTGCGTGGCTCAGGAATTTCCGCCTTGTTCGGATTGTGGGCGTGGCTAACCATAGGGCTGGAGGGAGGGGGAGGCCGGCTACCCCCACTCACAGATCCACTGCCCCTCCTGGGGGCAAGACGCTCCCCGACTGCGCCATCATCAACTGCCCCAGGAGGACTGCGCTTGGCTTGGGAGGGAGTGGGTGCAGGACCACCTATAGAGGAAGCATGACATCATCACAAGGGAAGCGCCATCCACAAAATGGCGGCTGTTGTCAGTGTCAATATCCTGTACCCCGAGTGTCATTATCCTGTACCCCCAGTGTCGGCGTCATTATCCTGTACCCCCAGTGTCGGCGTCATTATCCTGTACCCCCAGTGTCGGCGTCATTATCCTGTACCCCCAGTGTTGGCGTCATTATCCTGTACCCCCAGTGTCGGCGTCATTATCCTGTACCCGTAGTGTCAGTGTCAGTATCCTGTACCCCCAGTGTCATTATCCTGTACCCCCAGTGTCAGTGTCATTATCCTGTACCCGTAGTGTCAGTGTCATTATCCTGTACCCCCAGTGTCATTATCCTGTCCCCCCAGTGTTAGCGTCATTATCCTGTACCCCCAGTGTCATTATCCTGTACCCCCAGTGTCATTATCCTGTACCCCCAGTGTCATTATCCTGTACCCCCAGTGTCAGTGTCATTATCCTGTACCCCCAGTGTCATTATCCTGTACCCCCAGTGTCAGTGTCATTATCCTGTACCCCCAGTGTCATTATCCTGTACCCCCAGTGTCGGCGTCATTATCCTGTACCCCCAGGGTCGGCGTCATTATCCTGTACCCCCAGTGTCGGCGTCATTATCCTGTACCCGTAGTGTCAGTGTCAGTATCCTGTACCCCCAGTGTCATTATCCTGTACCCCCAGTGTCTGTGTCATTATCCTGTACCCGTAGTGTCAGTGTCAGTATCCTGTACCCCCAGTGTCATTATCCTGCACCCCCAGTGTCAGTGTCATTATCCTGTACCCCCAGTGTCATTATCCTGTACCCCCAGTGTCAGTGTCATTATCCTGTACCCTCAGTGTCATTATCCTGTACCCACAGTGTCAGTATCCTGTACCCACAGTGTCAGTATCCTGTACCCACAGTGTCAGTATCCTGTACCCACAGTGTCAGTATCCTGTACCCCCAGTGTCAGTATCCTGTACCCCCAGTGTCAGTGTCATTATCCTGTACCCCCAGCGTCATTATCCTGTACCCCCAGTGTCGGCGTCATTATCCTGTACCCCCAGTGTCGGCGTCATTATCCTGTACCCCCAGTGTCTGTGTCATTATCCTGTACCCCCAGTGTCTGTGTCATTATCCTGTACCCCCAGTGTCTGTGTCATTATCCTGTACCCGTAGTGTCAGTGTCAGTATCCTGTACCCCCAGTGTCATTATCCTGTACCCCCAGTGTCAGTGTCATTATCCTGTACCCCCAGTGTCATTATCCTGTACCCCCAGTGTCAGTGTCATTATCCTGTACCCCCAGTGTCAGTGTGATTATCCTGTACCCCCAGTGTCATTATCCTGTACCCCCAGTGTCATTATCCTGTACCCCCAGTGTCATTATCCTGTACCCCCAGTGTCATTATCCTGTACCCCCAGTGTCATTATCCTGTACCCTCAGTGTCATTATCCTGTACCCCCAGTGTCAGTGTCATTATCCTGCACCCCCAGTGTCATTATCCTGTACCCCCAGTGTCAGTGTCATTATCCTGTATCCTTTTTTGTGTCTCCCCCCTGGGTCACTTGGGGCGGGTGGATCTTGGTGGCCATGCCTGAGTTGTACTCACAGAAGTCGCTGTGCCTCCGCTGCCTCTGGTAGCCTCGCTGGTTCTTGCTGTGGGAGGTTGATGATGACTTGGTGGCACCATTGGTGACGTCTGAGGTGACTCGGCTGCGAGACAGTGAGAGCGTGCTGTCCGAGCGAGACTCCCCGCCTTCGTTCTGCAGGATACAGAGGGGAGATGTCAGCACGGTCTCACCTGGCGGTGGTAGGACTGCGCCGATGTCCGGTCTCACCTCGGCTTTCCGCCCCAGCAGCAGGTAGGTCGCCATTACTTCATTGTACTTATTAGAGTTTAAAGCGTCTTTGATCTCCTCCCTGGAATATCCCATCTCCAGCATAATCTCTGAGGAAGACGAGGAGACACTCAGCACTGACACTCACGGACAAGCAAAGTGCTAGAATTTGCGAGGACTCGTTCTGTGCCAGGGAACGCAACAAATCAGCCCACACAAAGAAAGTCCTGGGGGAGAGCGATCTGGAGCTTTACCACTGGCCGAAATCAACATGAACCCTTTATATTCAATGATGCCACCACTAAGCAGACGTTACACAAGATAATGGGAGGAGTAGTCCTGTGTCGTCATGGGTCATTAGTAAGTAAGGGTAGGGGAACAGTGTTTGGGTACGTCGCCCTCACCAATGCGCTTGGGATCGGCGTGGTCCTCCTCCGGCTCCTTGTATGGCTTCAGATCGTCACTATCAAACCCGATATTCATCCATTTGTCATTCATTATTTGCTGAGAGAAAAAAAAAGGTTTAAAACAAAAGAAGAGTTATGATATTGAGGGTTAAAAAAGAAGAGGATAAGGGTGAGGGGCAGAAGTGGTGTGGTCACCTCTAGGGTACAGCGTTTGGTGGGGTTCAACACCAGGAACCTGCGCAAGACACTTTCACAGTCTGTGCTCATGTAGAATGGGACCCTGTATTTGCCACGAAGGACACGTTCCCTCAGCTCCTGCCAAACAGAAAAAAAAGAACATCACAGCCTGGTCAACACCTCCATCAGGACCAACATCCCGGGAGCTGCACACCAGGGACCAAAGAGCCCTACCCAGGAGACCAAAGGACGACCTCCGAGGACCCGCACCCAAAGAAACTAAAGGATGGCACCAGAGGACCCAAGGGACCAAAGGACAACGACATCTGAGGACCCACTCCCAAGAGACCAACAATCAGCATCCGAGAACCCGCACTCAAAGAGAACAATGAGCAGCATCAGAGAACCTGCACCCAAGAGACCAATGAACAGCATCCGAGGATCCGCACCCAAGAGACCAATGAAACGCATCCGAGGATCCACACCCAAGAGACCAACAAACAGCATATGAGGACCCGCATCCGGAAAACCAATGAACAGCATCTGAGGACCCGCACCCAAAGACCAATGAACAGCATCCGAGGATCCGCACCCAAGAGACCAATGAACAGCATTCGAGGATCCGCACCCAAGAGACCAATGAACAGCATTCGAGGATCCACACCCAAGAGACCAATGAACAGCATTCGAGGATCCGCACCCAAGAGACCAATGAACAGCATTCGAGGACCCGCACCCAAAGACCAACAAACAGCATCCAAGGAACAGCATCCAAGAGACCAATGAGCAGCATCTCAGGACCCCCACCCAAGAAGAGACCAACAAACAGCATCCAAGGACTTGCATGCAAGAGGGCAACAAGCACCAATCGAGGACCTGTACACCCAAGAGACACCATTTGAGAATCTGCAACCAAGAGATCAATGAACAGCATCCGAGGACCCACACCCTAAAGACCAACGAACACCTGCACCTTAAATACCAATGAACGGCATCCGAGGACCAGCACCCCATAAGACCAACAGACAGCATCCGAGGATCCATACCCAAGAGACCAACAAAGAGCATCCGATGACCCGCACCCAACAGACACCATCCAAGGATCTGCAACCAAGAGACCAATGAACAGCATCCGAGAAGCCACACCCAAAGAAACCAATGAGCAGCATCTGAGGACCTGAACCCAAGAGACCAACGAACAGCATCCAAACGCCCACACCCAAAGAAGCCATTGAATGGCGTCTGAGAACCAGCATCCCACAAACCACATGCGAGGACCCGCACCCAAGAGACAAACGAACAGCAGCTGAACACCCGCAGCCAAAGAAACCAATGAACAACATCTGTGGACCTGCACCCCACAAGACCAACAAACAGCATCTGAGGAGCTTCACCCAAAAGGCCTACAAACAACATCCGGGTATCTGCACCCAAGAGACCAATGAACAGCATGCGAGGACCCACACCAAAAGAAACCAATAAATGGCATCTGAGGACCAGCAACCCACATGCACAACAAACAGCATCTGAGGTCCCACGCGCCACAACACCAACGAACTGCAGCCGAGGACCTTCACCCAAGAGACCAACGAACAGCATCCGAGGATCCACAACCAAACAAACCAGTGAACAGCATTCGGGGATCGGCCCCCCACCACACCAACACACAGCATCCAAGGATCTGCACCCAAGAGACTAATGAACCTCATCTGAGGAACCTCATCCAAGAGATCAATGATCAGCATCTGAGGACCCACATCCCAAGACACCAATAACCAGCATCCAAGGACCAACAACAAAGAGACCAACGAACAGCATCCAAGCACCCGTATCGGAGACCAAGCAATAAAGATGTGGGAGCAGCATCATGAGAGCATCACTCCAGGAAACTATCGAGCAGGGTCCCAAGACCTGCACCCCAGTAGGCTAATGAGTAGTGCCAGGGGAGCCTCCCTGCTAGAAACCAAAAAACATTGCCCCACAGCTGCCCCCTGAGGGGACACATGCTCGCGTTTGCACGTTTTAATCCTTCTTCTTCTACAGTTGACCTCATTCACACAAGAAAAAGCCTTACCTTAAGGTTTTGTCCATCAAATGGCAGGGAGCCACTGACCAGCGTGTAGAGGATGACCCCCAGGCTCCACACATCCACCTCAGGACCATTGTACCTCTTGCCCTGGAATAATTCAGGTGCGGCATATGGGGGACTCCCACAGAACGTGTCAAGTTTTCCTCCAGGAGTAAACTCATTACTGAACCCAAAGTCTGCGATCTTTATATTGGCCTCAGAGTCGAGCAGGAGATTCTCAGCCTAAAGCACAAGTGGGAGGAGAGGGACGTGATACAAGGGTGGAGGCAGTCGGTGCGGACCTAGGGTGCAGGAAACCTTCTCACCTTGAGATCTCGATGAACAATGTTCTTCTGGTGACAGTAGTGGACGGCTGATACAATCTGTAGGGAAAAGAGACGTCGGTCACTATTATCGGAGACGTACTCGAAACCGCCACCTTATTAGAGACACCATCTGTATAACGACTGGATCTTCCCACAGGACGCCCCTCAGCGCAGTGTAAATTCCCCTCATTAGTTCTGGGGAATCAATTTCAATGTGAATCCACAGGACAACGGTAGAAAGGAGACATCTAAGTGGCCTCCAACAAGGCATGGTGCTAGAAAAGTACCAAAAGTGATGAGAAGAAAAACCACCAGAGGAAGGGGGTCATGTAGATGGAAACAACCCATTAATGAAATGGGTGAGAGGAGGACGTGAAGAATCATTCTGTTGAGAAGAATCAGAGAAGGATTGATGAATCGTGCTGGTGAAGAGATCAGAGGAGGAAGAGAAGAATTGTTCTTGTGAAAGGATCAGAGGAGGATGTAAAAAAATCATTCTGATGAAAGAATCAGAGGTGGATGGGATGTATTGTTCCCGGAAAGGGTTAGAAGAGGAAGTGAAGAATCATTCTGATGAAAGGATCAGAGGAGGATTAATGAATTGTTCTAATGAAAGGATCAGAATGGGATATAAAGAATCATTCTGATGAAAGGATCAGAGGAGGATTGAAGAATCGTTCTGGTGAAAAGATCATAGTAGGATGTAAAGAATCATTCTGGTGGAAAAGATCAGAGGCGGATATGATGTATTGTTCTATGAAAAAGTTAGAAGAGGAAGTGAAGAATCATTCTGATGATAGGATCAGAGGAGGATTAATGAATTGTTCTAATGAAAGGATCAGAATAGGATAAAAAGAATCATTCTGATGAAAGGATCAGAGGAGGATTAAAGAATCGTTCTGGTGAAAAGATCATAGTAGGATGTAAAGAATCATTCTGGTGGAAAAGATCAGAGGCGGATATGATGTATTGTTCTATGAAAAAGTTAGAAGAGGAAGTGAAGAATCATTCTGATGATAGGATCAGAGGAGGATCGAAGAATTGATCTGGTGAAAAGATCCTAGTAGGATTTAAAGAATCATTCTGGAGGAAAGATGGATGTGATTAATTGTTCCATGAAAGGGTTAGAAGAGAAAGTGAAGAATCGTTATAATGAACAGCCTGCAGCTGGAAATTACATTGGCACCCCAATAATCTAACGGTGCAGTAACGGTGGGGTCAGATTTCTTGGTTCACCCCGACTCCTCTGATACTTGTAGATGGATGATTCCTTCCTGTCAGGCTGGCAGAAGTGCAGTAACGGTGGGGACAGATCTCTTGCTGCACCCTGACTCCTCTGATACTTGTAGATGGATGATTCCTTCCTGTCAGGCTGGCAGAAGTGCAGTAACGGTGGGGACAGATCTCTTGCTGCACCCTGACTCCTCTGATACTTGTAGATGGATGATTCCTTCCTGTCAGGTTGGCAGAAGTGCAGTAACGGTGAGGACAGATCTCTTGCTGCACCCTGACTCCTCTGATACTTGTAGATGGATGATTCCTTCCTGTTAGGCTGGTGGAGGAGCAGTAATGGTGGGGACAGATTTCTTGGTACACCCTGACTCCTCTGATACTTATAGATGGATGATTCCTTCCTGTCAGGCTAGCGGAGGTGCAGTAACGGTGGGGACAGATTTCTTGGTACACCCTGACTCCTCTGATACTTATAGATGGATGATTCCTTCCTGTCAGGCTAGCGGAGGTGCAGTAACGGTGGGGACAGATTTCTTGGTACACCCTGACTCCTCTGATACTTATAGATGGATGATTCCTTCCTGTCAGGCTAGCGGAGGTGCAGTAACGGTGGGGACAGATTTCTTGGTGCACCCTGGCTCTTCTGATACTTATAGATGGATGATTCATTCCTGTCAGGCTGTCGGAGGTGCAGTAACGGTGGGGACAGATTTCTAGGTACACCCTGACTCCTCTGATACTTATAGATGGATGATTCCTTCCTGTCAGGCTGGCGGAGGTGCAGTAACGGTGGGGACAGATTTGTTGGTGCTCCTTTCCTAACTGTCATTTGGACATTAGGAATTACCCAACTATTGTGACATTTCCTCCATTCATGTCGGCTGCTTCCCCCATGGCAGAAGGACCATGCCCCGGGGGTCGTACAGTCATGGATTGCATTTTCCTCAATGCTTCAGCCCTTAGAGTCCCCAGATCTTATTCCTACAGAACATCTCAGGGATGAGGCAGATCGCGTCGATCAGCACCTCCAATAATGACCCTGTCCACATGGGGCCGATATTCCGGCAGAACAACCTCCCCTCCGACTGCACCCGATGCCACCAGGTGCCCGGCGCTCTGCGGGACGGGTGTCTGTAATAAAGTGGCCATTCAATGTAGAAACATCAGAGCAGAGATGGAGGATAGACCCCACTTACCTGACGAAATTTGGCACGAGCTTCCTTCTCCTTCATCCGTCCATGAGACACTAGGTAATCAAACACCTCACCTGAAGTAGGAGGAAGACGAGGAAGCAATAAGTGGGGATCGGGGGTATCAGTGAGGGAAGGAAGGGAGAGAAGAGACCCCGTACCTCCGCTGGCATACTCCATGATCAGGTAGAGCGTCTTCTCCGTCTCAATCACCTCAAAGAGTTTTACTGTAAGAAAGAAATAGGAGAGTGAGCGACAGAAGTGAGTGGAGGGCGGAGGCCGCGCCTCGAGGGGGTCTACTCTCACCAATATTCGGGTGGTTCAGTCCCTTCATGATTCGAACTTCACGGAAAAGCTGTAAAGACACAAAATAGAAGAAAATTGAAAAAAAAATACACAAAAATCTTCTCTAATAACAAAAATAAACACACGATCACTTACAACGGCCCAGAAGTACGGGATCTCGTAGGACGGCCCAGAAGTACGCGATCTCGTAGGACGGGCCAGAAGTACGGGATCTCATAGGACGGGCCAGAAGTACGCGATCTCGTAAGATGGGCCAGAAGTACGCGATCTCGTAGGACGGGCCAGAAGTACGCGATCTCGTAGGACGGCCCAAAAGTACGCGATCTCGTAGGACGGCCCAAAAGTACGCTTTCTCGTAAGATGGGCCAGAAGTACGGGATCTCATAGGACGGGCCAGAAGTACGCGATCTCGTAAGATGGGCCAGAAGTACGCGATCTCGTAGGACGGCCCAGAAGTACGCGATCTCGTAGGACGGGCCAGAAGTACGCGATCTCGTAGGACGGCCCAGAAGTACGCAATCTCGTAGGACGGGCCAGAAGTACGCGATCTCGTAGGACGGGCCAGAAGTACGGGATCTCATAGGACGGGCCAGAAGTACGCGATCTCGTAAGATGGGCCAGAAGTACGCGATCTCGTAGGACGGCCCAGAAGTACGCGATCTCGTAGGACGGGCCAGAAGTACGGGATCTCATAGGACGGGCCAGAAGTACGCGATCTCGTAAGATGGGCCAGAAGTACGCGATCTCGTAGGACAGGCCAGAAGTACGCGATCTTGTAGGACGGGCCAGAAGTACGTGATCTCGTAGGACGGCCTAGAAGTACGCGATCTCGTAGGACGGGCCAGAAGTACGGGATCTCGTAAGACGGGCCAGAAGTACGCGATCTCGTAGGACGGCCTAGAAGTACGCGATCTCGTAGGACGGGCCAGAAGTACGGGATCTCGTAAGACGGGCCAGAAGTACGGGATCTCGTAAGACGGGCCAGAAGTACGGGATCTCGTAAGATGGGCCAGAAGTACGCGATCTCTTAGGATGGGCCAGAAGTACGCGATCTCGTAGGACGGGCCAGAAGTATGTGATCTCGTAGGACGGGCCAGAAGTACGCGATCTCGTAGGACGGGCCAGAAGTACGCGATCTCGTAAGACAAGCCAGAAGTACGTGATCTCGTAAGACGGGCCAGAAGTACGGGATCTCGTAAGACGGGCCAGAAGTACGAGATCTCGTAAGACGGGCCAGAAGTACGGGATCTCGTAGGACGGGCCAGAAGTACACGATCTCGTAGGACGGGCCAGAAGTACGGGATCTCGTAAGACGGGCCAGAAGTACGGGATCTCGTAGGACGGGCCAGAAGTACGGGATCTCGTAAGACGGGCCAGAAGTACGGGATCTCGTAAGACGGGCCAGAAGTACGGGATGTAGTAAGACGGGCCAGAAGTACGGGATCTCGTAGGACGGGCCAGAAGTACGGGATCTCGTAGGACGGGCCAGAAGTACGCGATCTCGTAGGACGGGCCAGAAGTATGCGATCTCGTAAGATGGGCCAGGAGTACAGAATCTCGTAAGATGGGCCAGATGCATGCGATCTTGTAGGACGGGCCAGAAGTACGCGATCTCGTAGGATGGGCCAGAAGTACAGAATCTCGTAAGACGGGCCAGATGCATGCGATCTTGTAGGACGGGCTAGACATAGGCGATCACTTAGGAAAGGTCAGATGTACACAATCTCATAACTGACTTATCCCTCCATAAATGATCTAACCACATGCCAGATTGTACATACATGATCCCATATATCATAGACAAGTCTATATATTACACATATAACACTCGGAGTCCTCATAGATGATCTGATATAATGGACTCTACTTTACACACATGGTCTCATATCAGACTTACTGTATACACACGCTCCTCAATAACAGACAGGAGACTACATATAAAAAATCTACACACGTTGGTAAAATACCAGGTTTTTGTCACGTAAAATAAGAATAATTTCAGAAGTTTAATCCATCTTTAATGTTGCCCGTAATCTGTTCAAATCCATTCAGAAACAGACTGAAATCATTTTGAGGGGGAAAATGAAAATAAAACTAAAATAATGATGTTGCACAAGTTTGAGCACCCTCTTATAATCGGGGATGTGGCTATGTTCAGAATCAGCCGATCTCATTTACCCTCATGTTATACTGTTTAACTATTCTTGGAGGATTTTCCTGACATTTTTGGAGATGCATTTTACAGCTGTCCATAAACAGCTGACAACACAGCAAAGGGGTCTCACTGTGGAAAGTTATCAGTCAGGAGACTGTAGCTCCAGCGACTGTGCAGAGACGCCACCTTACTCGCCGCCTCGGCTGGGTTGCATCCTCCCCCGCACTCCCCTGGCCATCCACATGTGCTGCTGCTTCCTTCCTCTCCCAGGCCCTGTACGTGCCGCACAGGGCTCCCGGAAGTGCATCTAAGATGCGCGCGCACACTGGCCCTCCTCTTAAAGGGCTGGCACGCCATTTCCCGCCAATGCCTCTCAGCCCATGGCTGAGAGGCACTGTGTATTTAAGGCACCCTCCCATTAGGGGAGGTGTCTGCGCAACGCCTTAGTTAGTCAGTCTCAAGTCTGCTAGCTAGTTAGTTGTCAGGTCTTGAGCTCCTGTCCTTCCCATACCTGTCTGTGCCTGCTATGCCCACCATTCCTGTCTGGCCAGCCTACCTCAGTCACCCAATCTGTGTCCGTACCCGAGTCCATCTCTCCTCTCCTGGGGGTCAGCTGCCACAGTCCCGGTTACTGCCTTGGGAGTGGTACCTGGTGTCCGCCTTGTGGTGGGCGCTTAGTTAAACCCCTCCCACTAAAGGTTAAGCCCAGGCCCCCCCTGTGGTTCCAGTGGATCCATTAATCCCACAAGCTGCCCGTACACCGGCCGCGAGCGTTACAGAGAGACTAGAGCTACCATGGACACTGTGAAGATATCACAAATAAGTGGCTTAAATTGGGCACAACAGGGACATTAGCTAGAACTTGACAACCTTCAAAAATTAAAGAATACACAAAAAGCAATAACCTCCTCATTACGCTGAATCAATCTGCGCATGTGCCGCTACAGGCGCCATTTTATTGAAGACCATGCACAGTGTAATTATACAGATTGTCTTCAGTAAAATGGCACGGGGTGTGGTGCATTTACAGATCTAGATTTCAACTTGATTTAGAGGTCATTTAGTTAATATCTCGCTCTACGCATGCGCCGCCTCCGCTGCCATTTTATTGAAGACCTGCAGACCGGCCACAGAATTACACTGCGCTCGCGTGGCCCACTGGAGGTACGCGTAAAGGTGGAGAAGCAGAAGAAGACCCTACCCCCAAGTCCCCCCCGATGTATTATACACCAATGCACAGAAGACGTCATTAGCTGACAACTAGATAGAGGATGATTATTCAACAACCACAGATCGGATCCCTTCACTGCGGGATCACACGCAGTCGTGGCCCTGGGTTTACTTTATACTGCTAAATCCCGCTGACAGGGTCCCTTTAAAAGGCGGAAAATGTTCTCAAATGATTCTTCTTGATAGGATTTTGTTTACATGAGAAAAGCCTGTTTTTTATATCAGGGGTGTGTAGAGTTTTTATATCTACTGTACATATTATCATACATAAGAAATCACACTCTACATACATGATGTCATATAACACAGCAGACCCTACAGAATCCCACAATCTGTGACAACAGCAGCACACACCGGAGATGCAGGTCTGGGGGCGACGACGGCGGCACATTCTGCCCGAAATTATATCACACATCAAACAAGAGGCGGCAGTGACATCACACATCATACAGGAGGCGGCAGTGACATCACACATCATACAGGAGGCGGCAGTGACATCACACATCATACAAGAGGCGGCAGTGACATCACACATCATACAAGAGGCGGCAGTGACATCACACATCATACAAGAGGCGGCAGTGACATCACACATCATACAGGAGGCGGCAGTGACATCACACATCATACAAGAGGCGGCAGTGACATCACACATCATACAAGAGGCGGCAGTGACATCACACATCATACAAGAGGCGGCAGTGACATCACACATCATACAGGAGGCGGCAGTGACATCACACATCATACAAGAGGCGGCAGTGACATCACACATCATACAAGAGGCGGCAGTGACATCACACATCATACAGGAGCTGGCAGTGACATCACACATCATACAAGAGCCGGCAGTGACATCACACATCATACAAGAGGCGGCAGTGACATCACACATCATACAAGAGGCGGCAGTGACATCACACATCATACAAGAGGCGGCAGTGACATCACACATCATACAAGAGGCGGCAGTGACATCACACATCATACAACAGCCGGCAGTGACATCACACATCATACAAGAGGCGGCAGTGACATCACACAGGAGCCGGCAGTGACATCACACATCATACAAGAGCTAGTAGTAAAATTACTCATCATACAAAAGCCAACAGTGACATCGCTTATCGTAGAGGAGCTGGCAGTGACATCGCTTATCGTAGAGGAGCTGGCAGTGACAGACTTGAGATGGGAGTTGGCAGCGACATCAGAGACTAGAGATGGTGACATCAGACTCACAATGTCACAAGTTTCCCTCAATGTTTAAGCCAATTATGCAGAATATAAAAAATTCAGTCCTATTCTGATAACTTGAACAAACAGTCCTAGCTGAGCGGTCCTAGAACATGTCCTAGATGATTGGTCCCGATTGATGCCCAGGATGAGCAGTCATGGCCCAGACTGAGCGATCCTGCTAAATGCCCGGTATGAGCGGTCCTGGTACATGTCCTGGATGAGCGGTCCTGGTACATGTCCTAGATGAGCAGTTCTGGTACACGTCCTGGATGAGCGGTCCTGGTACATGTCCTGGATGAGCGGTCCTGGTACATGTCCTGGATGAGCGGTCCTGGTACATGTCCTGGATGAGCGGTCCTGGTACATGTCCTAGATGAGCAGTTCTGGTACACGTCCTGGATGAGCGGTCCTGGTACACGTCCTGGATGAGCGGTCCTGGTACATGTCCTGGATGAGCGGTCCTGGTACATGTCCTAGATGAGCAGTTCTGGTACACGTCCTGGATGAGCGGTCCTGGTACACGTTCTGGATGAGCGGTCCTGATACACGTCCTGGATGAGCGGTCCTGGTACACGTCCTGGATGAGCGGTCCTGGTACACGTCCTGGATGAGCAGTTCTGGTACACGTCCTGGATGAGCGGTCCTGGTACATGTCCTGGATGAGCGGTCCTGGTACATGTCCTGGATGAGCGGTCCTGGTACATGTCCTGGATGAGCGGTCCTGGTACACGTCCTGGATGAGCGGTCCTGGTACACGTCCTGGATGAGCGGTCCTGGTACACGTCCTGGATGAGCAGTTCTGGTACACGTCCTGGATGAGCGGTCCTGGTACACGTCCTGGATGAGCGGTCCTGGTACATGTCCTGGATGAGCGGTCCTGGTACATGTCCTGGATGAGCGGTCCTGGTACATGTCCTGGATGAGCGGTCCTGGTACATGTCCTGGATGAGCGGTCCTGGTACATGTCCTAGATGAGCAGTCCTGGTACACGTCCTGGATGAGCGGTCCTGGTACACGTCCTGGATGAGCGGTCCTGGTACACGTCCTGGATGAGCGGTCCTGGTACACGTCCTGGATGAGCGGTCCTGGTACACGTCCTGGATGAGCAGTCCTGGTACATGTCCTGGATGAGCGGTCCTGGTACATGTCCTGGATGAGCGGTCCTGGTACATGTCCTGGATGAGCGGTCCTGGTACATGTCCTGGATGAGCGGTCCTGGTACATGTCCTGGATGAGCGGTCCTGGTACATGTCCTGGATGAGCGGTCCTGGTACATGTCCTGGATCAGCGGTCCTGGTACATGTCCTGGATGAGCGGTCCTGGTACATGTCCTGGATGAGCGGTCCTGGTACATGTCCTGGATGAGCGGTCCTGGTACACGTCCTGGATGAGCGGTCCTGATACACGTCCTGGATGAGCGGTCCTGGTACATGTCCTGGATGAGCGGTCCTGATACACGTCCTGGATGAGCGGTCCTGGTACATGTCCTGGATGAGCGGTCCTGGTACATGTCCTGGATGAGCGGTCCTGGTACATGTCCTGGATGAGCGGTCCTGGTACATGTCCTGGATGAGCGGTCCTGGTACATGTCCTGGATGAGCGGTCCTGGTACATGTCCTAGATGAGCGGTCCTGGTACATGTCCTGGATGAGCGGTCCTGGTACATGTCCTGGATGAGCGGTCCTGGTACATGTCCTGGATGAGCGGTCCTGGTACATGTCCTGGATGAGCGGTCCTGGTACATGTCCTGGATGAGCGGTCCTGGTACATGTCCTGGATGAGCGGTCCTGGTACATGTCCTGGATGAGCGGTCCTGGTACATGTCCTGGATGAGCGGTCCTGGTACATGTCCTGGATGAGCGGTCCTGGTACATGTCCTGGATGAGTGGTCCTGGTACATGTCCTGGATGAGTGGTCCTGGTAGATGCCTAGTATTGAGGTTGATTAATTCACCTGTTTGCTATGGTTGATACTTAAACATTTGGGCCTGCTAATTAGGAGGGGGTGCACATACTTCAAGCTGTAATCTGTTTAGATAACAGCGACCGACTACTAACAAATGGTGTAGCAAGCTCAGGCCATGTATCATTATGAGGCTATGTGCGCACAGTGCGTTTTTCGGGTGCGTTTTTGGCCTCAAAACTGCAGGACTTTGCTTCCCCAGCAAAGTCTATGAGTTTTCATTTTTGCTGTCCGCACACATCTGTTTTTTTTACCTGCGTTTTTGAGTAAAAAAAAAAATGGACATGTCAGTTCTTTCCTGCGTTTTTCTGCGTTTTCCCCCCATGCAATGCATTGGAAAAACGCAGCAAAACGCAGAGATCAAAAACGCAGGCAAAAACGCACCAAATCGCGGCAAAAATGCATGCGTTTTTTGATGCGTTTTTTCGACGCAGGTGCGTTTTTGTGCGTTTTTAGCGGCCAAAAACGCACAAAAACGCAGCGTCAAAAAGACGCAGTGTGCGAACCTAGCCTGACTCAGAATCTGCTGGTGGTGGGTGGGGCGTCAGCAATTTTGCTGGTGGTGGGTGGGGCGTCAGAAATTCTGCTGGTGGAGGTGGGAGATCAAGGAGTCTTCAGGTGGTGGTGGGAGATCATTGACTTTGGTGGTGACGGTGGGGTATCACGGGCTCTGTTGGTGGTGGGAGATCATTGGCCCTGCTGGTGGATCATAGAGTCTGTTGGTGGTGGTGGTAGAGAATCAGGGACTCTGCCGATAATGGTGGAAATCATTGACACTGCTGGTGGCGATAGGTTATCAAGGACTATCCTGTAGGTGAGAGATCAATGAACCTGCTGTTGGTGGTGGTGGGGGTTTAGAGACCCTGCTGGTGGTGGTGGGGGATCAATGACCCTGCTGGCAGTGGTGAGAGAAATCAAGGATTCTGTTGCTATTAGGGGGACATCAGCGACTGCCGGTGGAGGTGGGGGATCAAGGAGTCGTCAGGTGGTGGTGGGAGATCATTGATTCTGCTGTAGGTGGTGGGAGATCATTGACCGTGGTGGTGGGAGATCAGGGGTTCTGTTGGTGGTGGGAGATCATTGACAGTGGTGGTGGGAGAACATTAACCCTGCTGGTGGTGGGGGATCATTGTGTCTGCTGGTGGTGTAGGGGTATGAAGGACTCTCCTGGTGATGGGAGATCACTCAAGCTGCTGTTGGTGATGGGGGGGGGGGGGAATCAGGACCCTGCTGGTAGTGGTGTGGGAAATTCAAGGACCCTGTTAATGGTGGTGGGAGATCATTTACCGTGGTGGCGGTTGGAGACCGTACAGGGGGTGGGGGATAATTGTGCCTGCCGATGGTGGTGGGGTATGAAGAACTCTCCTGGTGGTGGGAGATCACTGAACCTGCTGTTGGTGATGGTGGTGGGGGGGGAATCAGGATCCTGCCAGTGTGGTGGAAGATCAGTGACTGCTGGTAGTGCTGTGGGAAATTCAAGGACTCTGATAATGGTGGTGGGGGATAATTGATTCTGTTGGTGGTGGTGGAGCAGGGTTTCTGCCGGTGGTGGTGGACCACTGATTCTGTCGGTGGTGGTGGTGGTGGTGGGGGATCATTGATTCTGTTGGTGGTGGTGGTGGTGGTGGGGGATCATTGATTCTATTGGTGGTGGTGGGGCTCTCCCGGTGGTGATGGGAGATTATTAGTGGGGGACCACTGATTCTGTCGGTGGTGGTGGGGGGAGTCAGGGGCTCTGCTGGTGATGGTGGGGGATCATTGATTCTTTTGGTGGTGTTGGAGGATTAGCGGCTCTGGCGATGATGGCAGTGGGGGGATCATTGACTCTGCTGGTGGTGGTGGAGGATGACTCCAATCAGCCTTGCATGGGGGGGAAAGCCGCCCGCATGATTTATTCATTGTACAGCGGGCTCCATCCGTGCACCCGCAGGTGATCCATAAATAAGTGATGAAGCAGAAGCAATAAAAAAAGAGAGACTAGCGAGAAGTGGAAAGTTCAGCCTACATGTCCCACTCCATGACACCGGGCACGCTGCCGGCCTGGTCTACACCTACGACTGGAGCAGTCCATACTGTGTGCACCCTGCTCCTCCTTGTCCCTGTGCCCCCCATCATATCAGTCCCACCAGCTCCTGAATTTGGCGCCTCATATGTGGGCTGCATGTGGACATCCAGGTTACATCTGATGAGTGAACGTCTGGTCTCATCGTCCTTCCAATAATCAATACACAGTAATTAATGATGAATTTCAGGCTGTAATTTATTTTGGGGGGGTACACGAGCCTCAGAGCTTCACCTCTGTGTGCCCCGCGCTGTAACACAACATGTCAGAGCCGCAGCCTCTAATCACAGAACACAAGACCTTGACCTAAATATCCTCTTGGAGTAAATATCCGTCCCAGATATTCACAACTGATGTTCAATAACGCCAACAGTGTCCGAGCCAGAAACCGTCAGCAGAAACAGTCAGCATGGAGGAAACAGGCGACATATTAGGGTATGTGCGCACGTTGCTTTTTACCTGCTTTTTTGCTGCTTTTTCTTCTGCGCTGTTTAATGCCATGATGGATGTGTTCTTCTATTCAAGCAAAGTCTATGGGAATTTGGGTTTCTTGTTCACACTATGTTGTTCAAAATGCTGCCTTTTTGTGGCAGAACTTTGGTCAAAAACTCAGCTTTTCAAAGAAGCAACATGTCAATTGTTTTTGCCATTTGGGTTTTGCACTGCAAAGCTGAGTTATTGACCAAAGTTCTGCCACAAAAAGGCAGCATTTTGAACAACATAGTGTGAACAAGAAACCCAAATTCCCATAGACTTTGCTTGAATAGAAGAACACATCCATCATGGCATTAAACAGCGCAGAAGAAAAAGCTGCAAAAAAGCAGGTAAAAAGCAGGTAAAAAGCAACGTGCGCACATACCCTTACTGTCCACAAAACTGTAAAGCAGAAGAAGGGACGAGACGGCCCCAACATCTGCCCGGAGTCTGTATGTTCTGCCCGTGTTTCGTGGGTTTCCTCCGGGTTTTCCGGTTTCCTCTCACACTTCAAAAGCTGATAGAGAATTTACATTGTGAGTCCCAATGGGGACAGTGATGATATAAGTGAGTAAATAAAAATAATTATAAACATCTGCAAACGAACAGGGACACGACCAACCTCCATTATCTGCAGAACTATCCAACCCCCATCAGCTACCCGTCACCGAGGACACAACTATCCAACCCCCATCAGCTACCCGTCACCGAGGACACAACTATCCAACCCCCATCAGCTACCCGTCACCGAGGACACAACTATCCATCCCCCATCAGCTACCCGTCACCGGGGACACAACTATCCAACCTCATCAGCTACCCATCACCAGGGACACAACTATCCATCCCCCATCAGCTACCCGTCACCGGGGACACAACTATCCAACCTCATCAGCTACCCATCACCGGGGACACAACTATCCAACCTCATCAGCTACCCCTCACCGAGGACACAACTATCCAACCCCCATCAGCTACCCATCACCGAGGACACAACTATCCAACCCCCATCAGCTACTCATCACCTAGGACACAACTATCCAACCCCCATCAGCTACCCCTCACCGAGGACACAACTATCCAACCCCCATCAGCTACCCCTCACCTAGGACACAACTATCCAACCCCCATCAGCTACCCATCACCGAGGACACAACTATCCAACACCCATCAGCTACCCGTCACCGAGGACACAACTATCCCACCCCCATCAGCTACCCGTCACCGGGGACACAACTATCAAACCTCATCAGCTACCCGTCACCGGGGACACAACTATCCAACCTCATCAGCTACCCATCACCGGGGACACAAATATCCAACCCCCATCAGCGACCCGTCACCGGGGACACAACTATCCAACCTAATCAGCTACCCATCACCGGGGACACAACTATCCAACCTCATCAGCTACCCGTCACGGGGACACAACTATCCAACCTTATCAGCTACCCATCACCGGGGACACAACTATCCAAACTCATCAGCTACCCGTCACCGGGGACACAATTATCCAACCCCCATCAGCTACCCATCACCGAGGACACAACTATCCAACCCCCATCAGCTACCCGTCACCGGGGACACAACTATCCAACCTCATCAGCTACCCGTCACCGAGGACACAACTATCCAACCCCCATCAGCTACCCGTCACTAGGGACACAAATATCCAACCCCCATCAGCGACCCGTCACCGGGGACACAACTATCCAACCTCATCAGCTACCCGTCACTAGGGACACAACTATCCAACCCCCATCAGCTACCCGTCACCGGGGACACAACTATCCAATCACCATCAGCTAATCGTCACCAGGGACACAACTATCCAATCACCATCAACTACTCATCACCGGGGACACAACTATCCAACCCCCATCAGCTACCCATCGCGAGGGACACAACTATCCATCCCCATCAGCTACCCGTCACCGGGTACACAACTATCCAACCCCCATCAGCTACCCGTCTCGCAGGACACAACTATACATCCCCCATCAGCTACCCGTCACCGGGGACACAACTATCCAACCCCCATCAGCTACCCGTCACCGGGGACACAACTATCCAACCCCCATCAGCTACCCGTCACCGGGGACACAACTATCCAACCCCCATCAGCTACCCGTCTCGCAGAACACAACTATACATCCCCCATCAGCTACCCGTCACCGGGGACACAACTATTCAACCCCCATCAGCTACCCATCACCGGGGACACAACTATCAATCCCCATCAGCTACCCGTCTCGCAGGACACAACTATACATCCCCCATCAGCTACCCATCACCGGGGACACAACTATCCAACCCCCATCAGCTACCCGTCACCGGGGACACAAATATCCAACCCCCATCAGCTACCCGTCACCGGGGACACAACTATCCAACCCCCATCAGCTACCCGTCTCGCAGGACACAACTATACATCCCCCATCAGCTACCCGTCACCGGGGACACAACTATCCAACCCCCATCAGCTACCCGTCACCGGGGACACAACTATCCAACCCCCATCAGCTACCCGTCACCGGGGACACAACTATCCAACCCCCATCAGCTACCCGTCTCGCAGAACACAACTATACATCCCCCATCAGCTACCCGTCACCGGGGACACAACTATCCAACCCCTATCAGCTACCCATCACCGGGGACACAACTATCAATCCCCATCAGCTACCCGTCACCGGGGACACAACTCTCCAACCCCCATCAGCTACCCATCACCGGGGACACAACTATCCAACCCCCATCAGCTACCCGTCTCGCAGAACACAACTATACATCCCCCATCATCTACTCGTCACCGGGGACACAACTATCCAACCCCCATCAGCTAATCGTCACTAGGGACACAACTATCCAACCCCCATCAGCTACCCGTCACCGGGGACACAACTATCCAACCCCCATCAGCTACCCGTCACCAGGGACACAACTATCCAATCACCATCAGCTACCCGTCACCGGGGAGACAACTATCCAACCCCCATCAGCTACCCATCACCGGGGACACAACTATCCAACCCCCATCAGCTACCCGTCACCGGGGACACAACTATCCAACCCCCATCAGCTACCCGTCACCAGGGACACAACTATCCAATCACCATCAGCTACCCGTTACTGGGGACACAACTCTCCAACCCCCATCAGCTACCCATCACCGGGGACACAACTATCCAACCCCTATCAGCTACCCGTCACCGGGGACACAACAATCCAATCCCCATCAGCTACCCGTCACCGGGGACACAACTATACATCCCCCATCAGCTACCCGTCACCGGGGACACAACTATCCAACCCCCATCAGCTACCCATCACCGGGGACACAATTATCCACCCCCCATCAGCTACCCATCACCGGGGACACAACTATCCAATCACCATCAGCTAATCGTCACTAGGGACACAACTATCCAACCCCCATCAGCTACCCGTCACCGGGGACACAACTATCCAACCCCCATCAGCTACCCGTCACCAGGGACACAACTATCCAATCACCATCAGCTGCTCATCACCGGGGACACAACTATCCAACCCCCATCTGCTACCCGTCACCAGGGACACAACTATCCAACCCCCATCAGCTACCCGTCACCGGGGAGACAACTATCCAACCCCCATCAGCTACCCGTCACCGGGGACACAACTATCCAACCCCCATCAGCTTCCCATCACCGGGGACACAACTATCCAATCACCATCAGCTACTCGTCACCGGGGACACAACTATCCAACCCCCATCAGCTACCCGTCACCGGGGACACAACTATCCAATCACCATCAGCTAATCGTCACCAGGGACACAACTATCCAATCACCATCAACTACTCATCACCGGGGACACAACTATCCAACCCCCATCAGCTACTCATCGCGAGGGACACAACTATCCATCCCCATCAGCTACCCATCACCGGGTACACAACTATCCAACCCCCATCAGCTACCCGTCTCGCAGGACACAACTATACATCCCCCATCAGCTACCCGTCACCGGGGACACAACTATCCAACCCCCATCAGCTACCCGTCACCGGGGACACAACTATCCAACCCCCATCAGCTACCCGTCACCGGGGACACAACTATCCAACCCCCATCAGCTACCCGTCTCGCAGGACATAACTATACATCCCCCATCAGCTACCCGTCACCGGGGACACAACTATCCAACCCCCATCAGCTACCCGTCACCGGGGACACAACTATCCAACCCCCATCAGCTACCCGTCTCGCAGAACACAACTATACATCCCCCATCAGCTACCCGTCACCGGGGACACAACTCTCCAACCCCCATCAGCTACCCATCACCGGGGACACAACTATCCAACCCCTATCAGCTACCCGTCACCGGGGACACAACAATCCAATCCCTATCAGCTACCCGTCACCGGGGACACAACTATACATCCCCCATCAGCTACCCGTCTCGCAGGACACAACTATACATCCCCCATCAGCTACCCGTCACCGGGGACACAACTATCCAACCCCCATCAGCTACCCATCACCGGGGACACAACTATCCAATCACCATCAGCTACTCATCACCGGGGACACAACTATCCAACCCCCATCAGCTACCCGTCACCGGGGACACAACTATCCAATCACCATCAGCTAATCGTCACCAGGGACACAACTATCCAATCACCATCAGCTACCCATCACCTGGGACACAACTATCCACCCCCCATCAGCTACCCATCACCGGGGACACAACTATCCAATCACCATCAGCTAATCGTCACCAGGGAC
Source organism: Anomaloglossus baeobatrachus (assembly GCF_048569485.1). Taxonomy (NCBI): domain Eukaryota; kingdom Metazoa; phylum Chordata; class Amphibia; order Anura; family Aromobatidae; genus Anomaloglossus; species Anomaloglossus baeobatrachus. The sequence continues at coordinate 17,490,714 of NC_134361.1, forward strand.
ACAACTATCCAATCACCATCAACTACTCATCACCGGGGACACAACTATCCAACCCCCATCAGCTAATCGTCACTAGGGACACAACTATCCAACCCCCATCAGCTACCCGTCACCGGGGACACAACTATCCAACCCCCATCATCTAATCGTCACCAGGGACACAACTATCCAATCAAAATCTGCTACTCATCACCGGGAACACAACTATCCAACCCTCATCAGCTATCTGTCACCGTGGACACAACTTTCCAATCACCATCAGCTGTTCATCACCGGGGACACAACTATCCATCCTCTATGGGGCGGTGTATTCTGTACAGTATGTATAGACCTCTATGGGGCGGTTTATCCTGTACAGTATGTATAGACATCTATGGGGCGGTATATCCTCTACAGTATGTATAGACCTCTATGGGGCGCTGTATCCTGTACAATATGTATAGACCTCTATGGGGCGGTGTATCCTGTACAGTATGTATAGACCTCTATGGGGCGGTGTATTCTGTACAGTATGTATAGACCTCTATGGGGCGGTATATCCTGTACAGTATGTATAAACCTCTATGGGGCTGTATATCCTGTACAGTATCTATAGACCTCTATGGGGCGCTGTATCCTGTACAGTATGTATATAGACCTCTTTGGGGCAGTGTATCCTGTACAGTATGTATAGGCCTCTATGGGGTGGTGTATCCTGTCCAGTATGTATAGACCTCTATGGGGCGGTGTATCCTGTACAGTATGTATAGACCTCTATGGGGCAGTGTATCCTGTACAGTATGTATAGACCTCTATGGGGCAGTGTATCCTGTACAGTATGTATAGACCTCTATGGGGCAGTATATCCTGTACAGTATGTATAGACCTCTATGGGGCGGTGTATCCTGTACAGTATGTATAGACCTCTATGGGGCAGTGTATCCTGTACAGTATGTATAGACCTCTATGGGGCGGTGTATCCTGTACAGTATGTATAGACCTCTTTGGGGCAGTGTATTCTGTACAGTATGTATAGACCTCTATGGGGCAGTGTATTCTGTACAGTATGTATAGACCTCTATAGGGCGGTGTATCCTGTACAGTATGTATAGACCTCTATGGGGCGGTGTATCCTGTAAGGAATGTATAGACCTCTATGGGGCGGTGTATCCTGTACAGTATGTATAGACCTCTATGGGGCAGTGTATTCTGTACAGTATGTATATAGACCTCTATGGGGCGGTGTATCCTGTACAGTATGTATAGACCTCTTTGGGGTGGTATATCCTGTACAGTATGTATAGACCTCTATGGGGCGGTGTATCCTGTACAGTATGTATATAGACCTCTATGGGGCAGTGTATCCTGTACAGTATGTATAGACCTCTATGGGGCGGTGTATCCTGTACAGTATGTATAGACCTCTATGGGGCGGTGTATCCTGTACAGTATGTATAGACCTCTATGGGGCAGTGTATCCTGTACAGTATGTATAGACCTCTATGGGGCGGTGTATCCTGTACAGTATGTATAGACCTCTATGGGACGGTGTATCCTGTACAGTATGTATAGACCTCTATGGGGCAGTGTATCCTGTAAGGAATGTATAGACCTCTATGGGGCGGTGTATCCTGTACAGTATGTATAGACCTCTTTGGGGCAGTGTATCCTGTACAGTATGTATAGACCTCTATGGGGCGGTGTATCCTGTACAGTATGTATAGACCTCTATGGGGCGGTGTATCCTGTACAGTATGTATAGACCTCTATGGGGCGGTGTATCCTGTACAGTATGTATAGACCTCTATGGGGCTGTACATCCTGTACAGTATCTATAGACTTCTATGGGGCGCTGTATCCTGTACAATATGTATAGACCTCTATGGGGCGGTGTATCCTGTACAGTATGTATAGACCTCTATGGGGCGGTGTATTCTGTACAGTATGTATAGACCTCTATGGGGCGGTATATCCTGTACAGTATGTATAAACCTCTATGGGGCTGTATATCCTGTACAGTATCTATAGACCTCTATGGGGCGCTGTATCCTGTACAGTATGTATAGACCTCTATGGGGCGGTGTATTCTGTACAGTATGTATAGGCCTCTATGGGGTGGTGTATCCTGTCCAGTATGTATAGACCTCTATGGGGCAGTGTATCCTGTACAGTATGTATAGACCTCTATGGGGCAGTGTATTCTGTACAGTATGTATAGACCTCTATGGGGCAGTGTATTCTGTACAGTATGTATAGACCTCTATGGGGCAGTGTATCCTGTAAGGAATGTATAGACCTCTATGGGGCAGTGTATCCTGTACAGTATGTATAGACCTCTATGGGGCAGTATATCCTGTACAGTATGTATAGACCTCTATGGGGCGGTGTATCCTGTACAGTATGTATAGACCTCTATGGGGCAGTGTATCCTGTACAGTATGTATAGACCTCTATGGGGCGCTGTATCCTGTACAGTATGTATAGACCTCTTTGGGGCAGTGTATTCTGTACAGTATGTATAGACCTCTATGGGGCAGTGTATTCTGTACAGTATGTATAGACCTCTATGGGGCGGTGTATCCTGTACAGTATGTATAGACCTCTATAGGGCGGTGTATCCTGTACAGTATGTACAGACCTCTATGGGGCGGTGTATCCTGTACAGTATGTATAGACCTCTATGGGGCAGTGTATTCTGTACAGTATGTATATAGACCTCTATGGGGCGGTGTATCCTGTAAGGAATGTATAGACCTCTATGGGGCGGTGTATCCTGTACAGTATGTATAGACCTCTATGGGGCAGTGTATTCTGTACAGTATGTATAGACCTCTATGGGGCGGTGTATCCTGTACAGTATGTATAGACCTCTATGGGGCAGTGTATTCTGTACAGTATGTATAGACCTCTATGGGGCAGTGTATTCTGTACAGTATGTATAGACCTCTATGGGGCAGTGTATTCTGTACAGTATGTATATAGACCTCTATGGGGCGGTGTATCCTGTAAGGAATGTATAGACCTCTATGGGGCGGTGTATCCTGTACAGTATGTATAGACCTCTATGGGGCAGTGTATTCTGTACAGTATGTATAGACCTCTATGGGGCGGTGTATCCTGTACAGTATGTATATACCTCTATGGGGTGGTGTATCCTGTACAGTATGTATAGACCTCTATGGGGTGGTATATCCTGTACAGTATGTATAGACCTCTATGGGGCAGTGTATTCTGTACAGTATGTATAGACCTCTATGGGGCGGTGTATCCTGTACAGTATGTATATAGACCTCTATGGGGCGGTGTATTCTGTACAGTATGTATAGACCTCTATGGGGCAGTGTATTCTGTACAGTATGTATAGACCTCTATGGGGCAGTGTATTCTGTACAGTATGTATAGACCTCTATGGGGCAGTGTATTCTGTACAGTATGTATATAGACCTCTATGGGGCGGTGTATTCTGTACAGTATGTATAGACCTCTATGGGGCGCTGTATTCTGTACAGTATGTATAGACCTCTATGGGGCAGTGTATTCTGTACAGTATGTATATAGACCTCTATGGGGCGGTGTATCCTGTACAGTATGTATAGACCTCTATGGGGCGGTGTATCCTGTACAGTATGTATAGACCTCTATGGGGCAGTGTATCCTGTACAGTATGTATAGACCTCTATGGGGCGGTGTATCCTGTACAGTATGTATAGACCTCTTTGGGGCAGTGTATTCTGTACAGTATGTATAGACCTCTATGGGGCAGTGTATTCTGTACAGTATGTATAGACCTCTATAGGGCGGTGTATCCTGTACAGTATGTATAGACCTCTATGGGGCGGTGTATCCTGTAAGGAATGAATAGACCTCTATGGGGCGGTGTATCCTGTACAGTATGTATAGACCTCTATGGGGTGGTATATCCTGTACAGTATGTATAGACCTCTATGGGGCGGTGTATCCTGTACAGTATGTATAGACCTCTATGGGGCAGTGTATCCTGTACAGTATGTATAGACCTCTATGGGGCAGTGTATCCTGTACAGTATGTATAGACCTCTATGGGGCAGTATATCCTGTACAGTATGTATAGACCTCTATGGGGCGGTGTATCCTGTACAGTATGTATAGACCTCTATGGGGCAGTGTATCCTGTACAGTATGTATAGACCTCTATGGGGCGCTGTATCCTGTACAGTATGTATAGACCTCTTTGGGGCAGTGTCTTCTGTACAGTATGTATAGACCTCTATGGGGCAGTGTATTCTGTACAGTATGTATAGACCTCTATAGGGCGGTGTATCCTGTACAGTATGTATAGACCTCTATGGGGCGGTGTATCCTGTACAGTATGTATAGACCTCTATGGGGCAGTGTATTCTGTACAGTATGTATAGACCTCTATGGGGCAGTGTATCCTGTACAGTATGTATATACCTCTATGGGGTGGTATATCCTGTACAGTATGTATAGACCTCTATGGGGCAGTGTATTCTGTACAGTATGTATAGACCTCTATGGGGCAGTGTATTCTGTACAGTATGTATAGACCTCTATGGGGCAGTGTATTCTGTACAGTATGTATATAGACCTCTATGGGGCGGTGTATTCTGTACAGTATGTATAGACCTCTATGGGGCAGTGTATTCTGTACAGTATGTATATAGACCTCTATGGGGCGGTGTATCCTGTACAGTATGTATAGACCTCTATGGGGCGCTGTATTCTGTACAGTATGTATAGACCTCTATGGGGCAGTGTATTCTGTACAGTATGTATAGACCTCTATGGGGCAGTGTATTCTGTACAGTATGTATATAGACCTCTATGGGGCGGTGTATTCTGTACAGTATGTATAGACCTCTATGGGGCGCTGTATTCTGTACAGTATGTATAGACCTCTATGGGGCAGTGTATTCTGTACAGTATGTATATAGACCTCTATGGGGCGGTGTATCCTGTACAGTATGTATAGACCTCTATGGGGCGCTGTATTCTGTACAGTATGTATAGACCTCTATGGGGCAGTGTATTCTGTACAGTATGTATATAGACCTCTATGGGGCGGTGTATCCTGTACAGTATGTATAGACCTCTATGGGGCAGTGTATCCTGTACAGTATGTATAGACCTCTATGGGGCGGTGTATCCTGTACAGTATGTATAGACCTCTTTGGGGCAGTGTATTCTGTACAGTATGTATAGACCTCTATGGGGCAGTGTATTCTGTACAGTATGTATAGACCTCTATAGGGCGGTGTATCCTGTACAGTATGTATAGACCTCTATGGGGCGGTGTATCCTGTAAGGAATGAATAGACCTCTATGGGGCGGTGTATCCTGTACAGTATGTATAGACCTCTATGGGGTGGTATATCCTGTACAGTATGTATAGACCTCTATGGGGCGGTGTATCCTGTACAGTATGTATAGACCTCTATGGGGCGGTGTATCCTGTACAGTATGTATAGACCTCTATGGGGCGGTGTATCCTGTACAGTATGTATAGACCTCTATGGGGCAGTGTATCCTGTACAGTATGTATAGACCTCTATGGGGCAGTGTATCCTGTAAGGAATGTATAGACCTCTATGGGGCGGTGTATCCTGTACAGTATGTATAGACCTCTTTGGGGCAGTGTATCCTGTACAGTATGTATAGACCTCTATGGGGCGGTGTATTCTGTACAGTATGTATAGACCTCTATGGGGCAGTGTATCCTGCACAGTATGTATAGACCTCTATGGGGTGGTGTATCCTGTACAGTATGTATAGACCTCTATGGGGCGGTGTATCCTGTACAGTATGTATAGACCTCTATGGGGCGGTGTATCCTGTACAGTATGTATAGACCTCTATGGGGTGGTGTATCTTGTACAGTATGTATAGACCTCTATGGGGCGGTGTATCCTGTACAGTATGTATAGACCTCTATGGGGCAGCGGTGTATCCTGTACAGTATGTATAGACCTCTATGGGGCAGCGGTGTCTTCTTGCCCCAGTCTGTAAGTGAATGTCTATGGGAGACTGGTGCCCGTATTTGCAGTAATCACTGAGGGCAGAATC